>NC_086325.1:171554278-171751778 GCF_036172605.1 Pelobates fuscus
ATAGCGCGCAGATCCTACTCATACAGTACAATTGCCATGGAGCTAAAGTCTTTCCCATAGTCTTTCATTATATGAATAGGCTCCATGGTATGGCTATCTGGGGTATCACATTCCCATAAAGTCTGGTCCATAGTCCAAAGGCAAGAGGCGGGCAATCAGCCCCCTCCAAGGATACGTGGCGAGGTCGGTTTCGCCACAGTGCCCCTTGCATGGGGACCTGCATATAAGGCCAGTTGTGACTACCAATAAATTATTTCTTTCTTACCCTCAACACAGAGCCTCATCTCATGATTGAGGGAACCGCTATACTAGCTAGAATCCCTGCTCCTGGGATTGTCCTTTGGATTGCTAGAATCCCTGCTCCTGGGATTGTCCTTTGGATTGCTATAATCCCTGCTCCTGGGATTGTTCTTTGGATTGCTAAAATCCCTGCTCCTGGGATTGTTCTTTGGATTGCTAGAATCCCTGCTCCTGGGATTGTCCTTTGGATTGCTAGAATCCCTGCTCCTGGGATTGTCTTTTGGATTGCTAGAATCCCTGCACCTGGGATTGTCCTTTGGATTGCTATAATCCCTGCTCCTGGGATTGTCCTTTGGATTGCTAGAATCCCTGCACCTGGGATTGTCCTTTGCATTGCTAGAATCCCTGCACCTGGGATTGTCCTTTGGATTGCTAGAATCCCTGCTCCTGGGATTGTCCTTTGGATTGCTATAATCCCTGCTCCTGGGATTGTCCTTTGGATTGCTAGAATCCCTGCACCTGGGATTGTCCTTTGGATTGCTAGAATCCCTGCACCTGGGATTGTCCTTTGGATTGCTATAATCCCTGCTCCTGGGATTGTCCTTTGGATTGCTATAATCCCTGCACCTGGGATTGTCTTTTGGATTGCTATAATCCCTGCACCTGGGATTGTCCTTTGGATTGCTAGAATCCCTGCACCTGGGATTGTCCTTTGGATTGCTAGAATCCCTGCTCCTGGGATTGTCCTTTGGATTGCTAGAATCCCTGCTCCTGGGATTGTCCTTTGGATTGCTAGAATCCCTGCTCCTGGGATTGTCCTTTGGATTGCTAGAATCCCTGCACCTGGGATTGTCCTTTGGATTGCTAGAATCCCTGCACCTGGGATTGTCCTTTGGATTGCTAGAATCCCTGCTCCTGGGATTGTCCTTTGGATTGCTATAATCCCTGCTCCTGGGATTGTTCTTTGGATTGCTATAATCCCTGCTCCTGGGATTGTCCTTTGGATTGCTAGAATCCCTGCTCCTGGGATTGTCCTTTGGATTGCTAGAATCCCTGCACCTGGGATTGTCCTTTGGATTGCTAGAATCCCTGCACCTGGGATTGTCCTTTGGATTGCTAGAATCCCTGCTCCTGGGATTGTCCTTTGGATTGCTAGAATCCCTGCTCCTGGGATTGTCCTTTGGATTGCTAGAATCCCTGCTCCTGGGATTGTCCTTTGGATTGCTAGAATCCCTGCTCCTGGGATTGTCCTTTGGATTGCTAGAATCCCTGCTCCTGGGATTGTCCTTTGGATTGCTAGAATCCCTGCTCCTGGGATTGTCCTTTGGATTGCTAGAATCCCTGCACCTGGGATTGTTCTTTGGATTGCTAGAATCCCTGCTCCTGGGATTGTCCTTTGGATTGCTATAATCCCTGCACCTGGGATTGTTCTTTGGATTGCTATAATCCCTGCTCCTGGGATTGTCCTTTGGATTGCTATAATCCCTGCTCCTGGGATTGTCCTTTGGATTGCTAGAATCCCTGCTCCTGGGATTGTCCTTTGGATTGCTAGAATCCCTGCTCCTGGGATTGTCCTTTGGATTGCTAGAATCCCTGCTCCTGGGATTGTCCTTTGGATTGCTAGAATCCCTGCTCCTGGGATTGTCCTTTGGATTGCTAGAATCCCTGCTCCTGGGATTGTCCTTTGGATTGCTAGAATCCCTGCTCCTGGGATTGTCCTTTGGATTGCTAGAATCCCTGCTCCTGGGATTGTCCTTTGGATTGCTAGAATCCCTGCACCTGGGATTGTTCTTTGGATTGCTATAATCCCTGCACCTGGGATTGTTCTTTGGATTGCTAGAATCCCTGCTCCTGGGATTGTCCTTTGGATTGCTATAATCCCTGCTCCTGGGATTGTCCTTTGGATTGCTATAACCCATGCTCCTGGGATTGTCCTTTGGATTGCTAGAATCCCTGCTCCTGGGATTGTTCTTTGGATTGCTAGAATCCCTGCTCCTGGGATTGTCCTTTGGATTGCTAGAATCCCTGCTCCTGGGATTGTCCTTTGGATTGCTAGAATCCCTGCTCCTGGGATTGTCCTTTGGATTGCTATAATCCCTGCTCCTGGGATTGTTCTTTGGATTGCTAGAATCCCTGCTCCTGGGATTGTTCTTTGGATTGCTATAATCCCTGCTCCTGGGATTGTCCTTTGGATTGCTATAATCCCTGCTCCTGGGATTGTTCTTTGGATTGCTATAATCCCTGCTCCTGGGATTGTCCTTTGGATTGCTAGAATCCCTGCTCCTGGGATTGTCCTTTGGATTGCTAGAATCCCTGCTCCTGGGATTGTCCTTTGGATTGCTAGAATCCCTGCTCCTGGGATTGTCCTTTGGATTGCTAGAATCCCTGCTCCTGGGATTGTTCTTTGGATTGCTAGAATCTCTGCTCCTGGGATTGTCATTTGGATTGCTAGAATCCCTGCTCCTGGGATTGTCATTTGGATTGCTAGAATCCCTGCACCTGGGATTGTCCTTTGGATTGCTATAATCCCTGCTCCTGGGATTGTCCTTTGGATTGCTATAATCCCTGCTCCTGGGATTGTTCTTTGGATTGCTATAATCCCTGCTCCTGGGATTGTTCTTTGGATTGCTATAATCCCTGCTCCTGGGATTGTACTTTGGATTGCTATAATCCCTGCACCTGGGATTGTCCTTTGGATTGCTAGAATCCCTGCACCTGGGATTGTCCTTTGGATTGCTAGAATCCCTGCTCCTGGGATTGTCCTTTGGATTGCTAGAATCCCTGCTCCTGGGATTGTCCTTTGGATTGCTAGAATCCCTGCTCCTGGGATTGTCCTTTGGATTGCTAGAATCCCTGCACCTGGGATTGTCCTTTGGATTGCTATAATCCCTGCTCCTGGGATTGTCCTTTGGATTGCTATAATCCCTGCTCCTGGGATTGTCCTTTGGATTGCTATAATCCCTGCTCCTGGGATTGTCCTTTGGATTCCTATAATCCCTGCTCCTGGGATTGTCCTTTGGATTGCTAGAATCCCTGCACCTGGGATTGTCCTTTGGATTGCTAGAATCCCTGCACCTGGGATTGTCCTTTGGATTGCTAGAATCCCTGCACCTGGGATTGTCCTTTGGATTGCTATAATCCCTGCTCCTGGGATTGTTCTTTGGATTGCTAGAATCCCTGCTCCTGGGATTGTCCTTTGGATTGCTAGAATCCCTGCTCCTGGGATTGTCCTTTGGATTGCTAGAATCCCTGCTCCTGGGATTGTCCTTTGGATTGCTAGAATCCCTGCTCCTGGGATTGTCCTTTGGATTGCTAGAATCCCTGCACCTGGGATTGTTCTTTGGATTGCTAGAATCCCTGCTCTTGGGATTGTCCTTTGGATTGCTAGAATCCCTGCACCTGGGATTGTCCTTTGGATTGCTAGAATCCCTGCACCTGGGATTGTCCTTTGGATTGCTAGAATCCCTGCTCCTGGGATTGTCCTTTGGATTGCTAGAATCCCTGCTCCTGGGATTGTCCTTTGGATTGCTAGAATCCCTGCTCCTGGGATTGTTCTTTGGATTGCTATAATTCCTGCTCCTGGGATTGTTCTTTGGATTGCTAGAATCCCTGCTCCTGGGATTGTCCTTTGGATTGCTAGAATCCCTGCACCTGGGATTGTTCTTTGGATTGCTAGAATCCCTGCTCCTGGGATTGTTCTTTGGATTGCTATAATCCCTGCACCTGGGATTGTTCTTTGGATTGCTAGAATCCCTGCTCCTGGGATTGTCCTTTGGATTGCTAGAATCCCTGCACCTGGGATTGTCCTTTGGATTGCTAGAATCCCTGCTCCTGGGATTGTCCTTTGGATTGCTAGAATCCCTGCACCTGGGATTGTCCTTTGGATTGCTAGAATCCCTGCTCTTGGGATTGTTCTTTGGATTGCTAGAATCCCTGCACCTGGGATTGTCCTTTGGATTGCTAGAATCCCTGCTCCTGGGATTGTCCTTTGGATTGCTAGAATCCCTGCTCCTGGGATTGTCCTTTGGATTGCTAGAATCCCTGCACCTGGGATTGTCCTTTGGATTGCTATAATCCCTGCACCTGGGATTGTCCTTTGGATTGCTATAATCCCTGCTCCTGGGATTGTCCTTTGGATTGCTAGAATCCCTGCACCTGGGATTGTCCTTTGGATTGCTAGAATCCCTGCTCCTGGGATTGTCCTTTGGATTGCTAGAATCCCTGCTCCTGGGATTGTCCTTTTGATTGCTATAATCCCTGCTCCTGGGATTGTCCTTTGGATTGCTAGAATCCCTGCACCTGGGATTGTCCTTTGGATTGCTATAATCCCTGCACCTGGGATTGTCCTTTGGATTGCTAGAATCCCTGCTCCTGGGATTGTACTTTGGATTGCTATAATCCCTGCTCCTGGGATTGTCCTTTGGATTGCTATAATCCCTGCACCTGGGATTGTCCTTTGGATTGCTATAATCCCTGCTCCTGGGATTGTCCTTTGGATTGCTATAATTCCTGCTCCTGGGATTGTTCTTTGGATTGCTAGAATCCCTGCACCTGGGATTGTCCTTTGGATTGCTATAATCCCTGCTCCTGGGATTGTCCTTTGGATTGCTATAATCCCTGCTCTTGGGATTGTCCTTTGGATTGCTATAATCCCTGCTCCTGGGATTGTTCTTTGGATTGCTATAATCCCTGCTCCTGGGATTGTTCTTTGGATTGCTATAATTCCTGCTCCTGGGATTGTCCTTTGGATTGCTAGAATCCCTGCTCCTGGGATTGTCCTTTGGATTGCCATAATCCCTGCACCTGGGATTGTCCTTTGGATTGCTATAATCCCTGCACCTGGGATTGTCCTTTGGATTGCTAGAATCCCTGCACCTGGGATTGTCCTTTGGATTGCTAGAATCCCTGCTCCTGGGATTGTTCTTTGGATTGCCATAATCCCTGCACCTGGGATTGTCCTTTGGATTGCTAGAATCCCTGCTCCTGGGATTGTCCTTTGGATTGCTAGAATCCCTGCTCCTGGGATTGTCCTTTGGATTGCTATAATCCCTGCACCTGGGATTGTTCTTTGGATTGCCATAATCCCTGCACCTGGGATTGTCCTTTGGATTGCTAGAATCCCTGCTCCTGGGATTGTCCTTTGGATTGCCATAATCCCTGCACCTGGGATTGTCCTTTGGATTGCTATAATCCCTGCACCTGGGATTGTCCTTTGGATTGCTATAATCCCTGCACCTGGGATTGTCCTTTGGATTGCTATAATCCCTGCACCTGGGATTGTCCTTTGGATTGCTAGAATCCCTGCTCCTGGGATTGTCCTTTGGATTGCTATAATCCCTGCTCCTGGGATCTTCTGTAACTGAAGATAATTGATTTTAGTACAGTCTCTGACTCAATTATCTCCCAGGCACAGAGGAGGGATTATCTTGTTTTATGTGGAGTGTCCTGGACCTGAGAGCCAATGTAATCGTGTGTATGTTTTTACTGTAGTTTGCTCTCTGGTCCAGGGAGGAGTGCCCCTTGCATGGGGACCTGCATACAAGGCCAATTGTGGCTGCCAATAAACGAGTTCCAGTTTACACTCAACACAGAGCCTCATCTCGTGCTTGTAGGGGAAAACTATACCAGCTATAATCCCTGCTCCTGGGATTTTTCTTTGGACTGCTATAATCACTAGCTCTTGTAAGAGCTACACTGCAATACTCTCTTGGAGGAGAGGTCTTCTCACTGGGAGCTGGATCCAGGAGTTTGGTCCAGGGTGAGTTCTTGAAACCTGGAATCGGTCGTACCCTGTTGTGCCAGGATATGAATTTTCTTCCATTTGGGATCGCTCAATGATATTCCCGTGCTCTGCTCTCATGCTGCCATATAGGCCATTGGGGCTGCCTGGGTTGCTGATAAGAGCATGGAGTAAAGGGTCAATACCCCCAACCTATGTGTTCCCATAGGCCTTCAAACGTCGTAAGCTCATGGGTGAGGAGGTGCTTTCTTGTCAATGTCCTAAAATAGATCTATACTTGGTGGTACCGAAACCGGAGGTACCACCAAGTATAGATAGGTAAGTAACTTCTCCAGCGGCTGAAAGTTTGTTTGATGGAAAAATCCCCAGTCAGATGTCATGAGGCCTAGTATTATGGAGGACGTCATGCCTTCTGCTATAATTAGATTATGAGTGATGGGAGTCAACGAGGAAGGTGTAGTCGTAAGTTGGTGTGCCACTTGTACAGAGCACCAGACATTCAGATTGGCACTGAGGAGTGGGTGGTCCCAGACAGTTCTATTCCTCAGTGGTTAATGCAGCCAGATCATGGAAGGGATGCCCCCCTTGTCTGTAGCCTCTCAAGTGGGATCCACTGTCTCTGTGTGTCAGCTGCATGCCAATCGACCACACACAGGAGGTGAGCTGCACAATATGTCAGTATGGATGGGAGTCCGACTACCCCTAGTCATTTCGGCTGGTTCAGGTCAGCTTGCTTTATCCCAGGCGATTTTGATTTCCAGACAAATGTTATGATGGCAGAGCTGATTTACTGAAAAAAAGGCCTTCGGGATCAGGATGGTCTGAAATAAAAAGAGCAGTATTGGGGGCAGATTGAGCTTTATTGCGTTGATCCTACCAAACCAATACACATACAGTCCTTCCCATCTTGACAGGTCTGTTGCAGTGTTTGTAGTATGGGCAGGAAATTTTCAGAGCATAACCTGGTCGGATCACTAGTCAGCCAAATGCCGAGATACGTGATGTGGTCGACACACCATTTGAACAAGAAATTGGAGCGTAGCATGATCAGTTCAGACTGCCTAATTGTAACAGGTAGGGCTTCAGATTTGTCTGCGTTGAGTTTGAGGTTGGTAAGTCGTCCATATGTTTTAAAGGCCTGCAGCAAGTTCAGTAGTGATACCATTGGTTCTTCTAGGAAAAAGAGCAGGTCATCAGCATATGCAACGATAGTGACTCGTGCCTCCATAGGTTAACCCTGTTATGCGCTCTGGCCCAAATCCCCATGTACATTTAAACAAAATGGAGGCTCTTTAGTTTTATTCCAATGGCCATTTGGATATAAGCTCACCTGCCGCGTCAAGGCAAGCCTCAATAGGTCAGTCCTACACTAGCCATTAGATATGCTGATATCAGCCAAGAATCTCCAGTAAGACAGGACGGGGTATTTTATAAACCCTTTAACATTTAACCCCTTATAGGGCTTCTATACATACAATAAACTTTGCTGGTATCAAAGGTAAACGTTTCTAATGAGACAGGAAGGGGTGTTTTATAAACCCCTACATACTTAGTAACCCTGAATAGGGCTATAACACATACAAATCACCGTGCCGGTATCAGGTAAAAGGCACATTTCTCTGTTGAGACAGGAAGGGGTGCTGCCCCTACATACTTATAAAGTCTTAATAAGACAAACATGGGGGGGCTGGCAGCAATCTAACATAGCTGTGTGATACAAACACAAAATAAAGCACTGCGCTCACAGAAACAGTGGCTGTATCTAACAGCTCAAATCCGTATGTACATTTAAACAAAATGGAGGCTCTTTGGTTTCATTCCAATAAGAATATAATCTCACCTGCCGTTTTGAGGCTTGCCTGGACGTGGCATATCCTCAGAGATTTCAAGATATGTGTTCGGGAGCGTGTCCGGGGCCAGGTGCTTTATTTGTCTTTGAGTGCCGTTTGGAGTTCAACAAATACGATCTGTTTCTATCTTGTGTCAGCGTGTTCGTGACATGTTTAGTGAGATAGTCCTGTATGAGGTTTACGTGGGGTGTGGAGTCCGTTCCTTCATTAATTAAGTGTAAATTGTATAAGTTTGAATAGAAGCAATGAAATTCATTAGGTATTTTATCTGGCAAGTGTGTTATTGTATCTTTTCTATCTTTGATCTTCACTATGTGGCACATATGTCTCCGTATTTGGAGCATTTATGCCAGGAGACGGCCACATTTATTTGAGTGCTCATAGTATAACCTGTTAGCTTTGCGAATATTATGGATCAGACTTTGTGAAAAGCAAAAAATTCCTGTCTCGAGGAGTTCCTTGTGTCCAATGTGGAGTCTATATTTCTGCTCCAGTGTCAGTTCCCACCATGACATCCAGACGTGGTCCCCCTAGAAGAACCTGGGTACTTTGCTGTCCTGGGCCTGCTATCTACCTTTGAGCCAGTTCCTAGTCCTTGACATTGTTCTATTCCTGGAATTGGATACAGGGAAAGCAGGTTTGCGCACACGATGGATAGGTATTTTAAGTCTGTAAAATACAAAAAACTTTCATAGGGCAATATATATTCATAGCATACAAAATAGGAATATAACTTGGAGCACTCACAATCTTATGAGCCTTATTAGTCGGCTCTGAACTGTAGTAGCGCGTAAGTAACTCCCGTAAAGCTTCTGTAGTAGAGATGACGGTCCCCCAGCAAAGAGAAATTCTCCTTTTCGATGAAAATCCAGGAACCAAAATAAGTATAAAGGTAACTCTTTATTAAGAAATAAAATTCATATTCAAAATAGCACAACGCGTTTCGACCAATCTCCTAGTCTTCCTCAGGTGCAATGAACAAAGATAACAGTAACAAGTTTAAATACCATATCCACTGATAACAAAATCAAGAACATCTGTGTTTAATTCATATAGAACCCACCCACATAGGTCCATGTAAGGTGCTTCCGTTTTTCTTCCCCTTCCATCATGGTGGATATGTGCTTCATTTCTTATAGATGACAAGGGATTTGCCCTTTTCTTTTTTTTGTCAATCTTTCTTTTATTAAAGGCAGTAAATATGGGATACAGAAGAAAAGTCGGTGGGAAACATACGATTAAGTAACAGTATGGGTTTGATACAACAAACAGCAAGAATAGATTATAATTCCAAAGTACGATGCCTTATTTTTTGTTTTCAGATTTTGTTTTAAGAGCTAAATAAGATAAGTTTTGGCAATAAGCCTGAGTCAGAAATACAAACTATGGTTCTGAGGAGGCATATTAGTCACCTTTTGAGTCATGAAGGCATAAAGTTAAGCGGGGTACAGAGTGGGGATAGGAAGGCAACAAAGTTCGATGTGAGGGAGGTAAGATACAATGTACCGTACGGTATCTCTGAGTGACTGCGAGCCTCTTAATGTTATTGAGATGAGTAGTGCTAGTGAGTATTTCACAACAATATTGTAAAGGGCAACACGTAAGAGAGATCGCTAGTAGTGTTATGCCATCTGTGCTCCAGGGTAGGCTAGTCGGATAATTATATTGTAGGCTTTGTTTTCGGCAATAAGCCAGTATTAGGGGAGTACATAGGGTTAAGGTGAGGGGAAATGGGAAGCTAGGGGGCTCTCTCTCCTGCACCTTGCCGGCGAGTGATGAGGGTTAGATTTTACGCTTTGCCCAGGTTCCTCATATATAGGTCCGGTATAGTTAAATCTTTGTATTAAGTGATAACTTAGTGTGGGGATTCCTTGCGGGTATTAGTAAGGTTGGTGAGTGCTGTAGTGAGAGGATGATTCCCAATGGTGGAGCACCTGTAATTCTGGGTTGTGAACATGTGTATGTACTGCGTTCGTCCGAGTGCCCGGGTACTTTGCGAGCTTTCAGCCTATACCTTGTGTGTGGTTACATGAAGCTCGCCTGGGTGGCGCCCACGGGAGGTCGCTAGTTACCAGAAGTCAACTGTCAGACGGGGATCACCTATCAAGGTGTCACGTTTCACGAAGTAAGTATGGGTATTCTAGGGTCACCTAGTCACAATCATCCTTGGGCTGTTGTGGGTGTATCGTGTCCCCGTCATGGATTTGCCCTTTTCAATGTGGCCATGCTGTCCAGACGTTTCCCCATCGTCACGTGACTTCTGTGATTAAAACGGAACGTCACTTCCGGTTTCCGGCATTTCGCGTCACTTTCGGTTTTCGTCATTTGGCGAAGAGTTGCGAAAGTCCTCATATTGCCCTTACTTTGTTAAGAGGGCATAGTTAGTCCATAATAATCAGTATTTGATGCTCATATTAGCTGTTACAAGGACGCTATGCACTGTTACAAAATAACCTCTTTTCGTTAAAACCCCTATTATGTCGGTATTCAGACCGGACAAACTCACTCCACGAACCATTATAAAGACACATTCGTCTGTACGAACGATGGACCACCCAGCCCTTGGCGTGTGCCGCCACTTAACCCCCGTCACCTCTAAAAGTACCAAATAACCGACCACCCTACGAGTGGAGTGTGCCTCTCATTAACCGCACAAGGAGCTGCGGTCTGCGGTTAACCACCAACTAATTGACGGTCACAGGGGATCCATGTTTGTATACATTTCCCTGAAGGGAAACTGCCGAAAGACTCACGATGGGGGACCACCTACATTCAGGCATGTGGCATCAATTAGAACTTTGATCTTGTGGTTAACCGCAGCTTAAGTACCCCCTTCCGGGCTGTCTCCATTCATCTCCCGAACGCCCGGGACAACCATACTGAGAGCGGGGATTCGTGTAAATATGTATCCGACCTACACTCCATAAGTGTTAGGTCGAGGTCCCGCTGTCCATTGACCAGACTCAAAACATGGCCTCCATCAGAGGTTCGCGACCAAAGTACCGAATAAGACTTTATATGGCAGAAACTCCCCGTTCTGTTCATGGGATCTGGGCGAAATTCGGAAACCTGATGCGTCCAGATCAAAGCTACCGAATGAATAGTGGAATGAACTATAGCCCCCCTAAAATGTCGAAGTTATGTATTTTTATGCTGTTTTCTAGGACACAATTGTAGAGGATGGCATTGGGCTGTCCTAAAAATGGCATTTATTCCTATGTGTTTGGTTGAATTTTAACATGAATATGTGAAGTGTATGCAGCATTCGATTGTTCGGTAAAATCACTCCAGTTATTATGCGAGTGAAACTACCGAACAATCAGACCACCCCAGGAGTAAGTGTGCCTCCAATTACCGTTCGCAACAATGTTGCAAACGGGTAATTGGCAATCAGTGCAGTGTGTGCTTTGTCCTCTGGGTGGCCGCCATTCGGGAGCCGAACACGTGGCGGCGGCCATCTTAAACTCCCGAACAGCGGTGTTTTGCCATCGAGTGTCTGGAACCCAAATCGGACACTCGGTTAGGCGAACACCGCTGAGACCTCCACACTGCCCTCAATTCGTGTAGAAACTACCGAACGGCTTCCCGTTCGGTAGAAAGAACCCCATGAACAAGGGGGTTTATCCGAATCCATAACCCAAGCCGTTCATGCATTTTATTCCCTTTTTCTGTGACCAACCGCAGGGCCAAAATGTATGGAACCCATTTCGGCTGTTACCTCCAGCGCAGTCTGTCTTTTTACTACCTCCAGGAATTTCCCGAACCCCTGGTCTGATCTGGGTGATTTTTGAATATGTCCCTCACCCAGATCAGGGCTACCAGGGGATGTAACATTTTAAAGGGGTACCCCTATGTTTAGGGGTACATCCAGAAAACCAGTGGAACTGTGTCCTGCATAATGGGATTATGTGTCATACTAAGGGGAGGGGATGTGTGGGTGGCAACTCGTGTATGATTGGTGTACTGTATAATTACTGTAAATCCCTCCCTTGCATGGGAAAAAGCTTTAAAAGAAGGTTGAGTGATTACATAAAAACATAGAAACATAGAATGTGACGGCAGATAAGAACCATTCGGCCCATCTAGTCTGCCCAATTTTCTAAATACTTTCATTAGTCCCTGGCCTTATCTTATAGTTAGGATAGCCTTATGCCTATCCCACGCATGCTTAAACTCCTTTACTGTGTTAACCTCTACCACTTCAGCTGGAAGGCTATTCCATGCATCCACTACCATCTCAAGAAAGTAATACTTCCTGATATTATTTTTAAACCTTTGTCCCTCTAATTTAAGACTGTCCTCTTGTTGTGGTAGTTTTTCTTCTTTTAAATATAGTTTCCTCCTTTACTGTGTTGATTCCCTTTATGTATTTAAATGTTTCTATCATATCCCCCCTTTCTCGTCTTTCCTCCAAGCTATACATGTTAAGATCCTTTAACCTTTCCTGGTAAGTTTTTTTTTTTTTTTTAATTCTTTATTTTTGGTGCAAATAGAATTAACATACATTCCTGTGGTGCCACGACAGCAGGCACCGGTGGAATAATGCATACAAAGTCATGACGGTATACAGTTGCACATTTTTTGTTATGAAATAGTTGGTATACATACCAGTGGGCGTTGCGAGTAGAATAGTTACATCGGCAATTTTAGTAAAGAGTGATTAAAATATAGATTATATTCCTTGCCGTGAAAATAATAACATGCTTGGGAACCTAGGCTAAGAATACTTCGAACAAATATATCTCAAAACTTTCCTAGGAACAATCTGATTGAACAATATAACTGAGGTTCAGAAGGTCAACAACATTCAGCTGCTAATGATCTGTCTAGCCCTGTAGTGTACAAACAGTTAGGGTCATACTGTGTGACATATTTCTCAACAATACATTCTAGGTTGCAGAGAATAAAATTGCTCACGTTAGAGCTAAAACAATAATTGCCTCGCTTGAAAAGTATGTTGCATAGCTCCGCTGCGCATACATGTCTACCTCATTCGATCAGGCATATTAGCTGTGGCTAGGCATAGGCTGAAACAGATTAATCAGTGGAACGCCCTGCATTTTACAGAGGCTGTCTGACCCGTAGGGGGGGAACTTGCCTCAATTGAGACATATATCGCTGAATAAACACAAATAAGCGCAATTGATATAGCCTAGCTAGAGATGGTTATTCACTGGACCTTGTTATTTTAACAGCGCATTGTATAGCTAAATTCGGTCTGGCGAGGGCCTAGTGGTAACATAGCGGTGCATGGCCTTTTTAAAAGCTAAAGGGGTGACCCTTAGGGCATAGTATGACGGTATGTTACTGTCCAGATTATCGCTGAGGTCTTTCAGATGTTTGGCTTTTGGGTCGTCGGAGGCGTGCGGTGATCGTCATCTGGGAAGGTAGAGTGTCCGTCGCAAGTTGCGTTTTCATCCGATCCCCTGGTTGGGCTTTGCTCTCAGAGTGTGGGTAAGTCCATTAGGCATTGCCCTGTTACAGGCTGTTGGTGCAGCAGTCCTCTGTTCACAGTTGGTGGCACATGGAGCCGGGCTGAGATCAGAGTTGGCGGCTCGGTGGGAGCAAGGTAAGTCCACCCTCCAGCCCCAGACGGATATCAAGGCAGACATCTTGGGTCTGTGGGCCCAGCATTCACGAGGGGCTGGATCTCTCACCCTTTGGGAGTGGCGGGGGGTTCCGGTGGGCAGCCGCTGATTGCTGCGGCGAGCCCTCCGCCTGTGTGGGCGATGCCTCGGGGCTGCGCCCAGGTTGGCCTGCGGGCCGGGTAGGCCAGTAGTAGGAGGCACGGGCTTTAGTGAAGTCGCTGTCTGTCTATGTGGGTGCCACTTCGAGGTCGTGCTCTGCTTGGCTCTTGGCTTGGTTGGGCCTGTCTTGGTGGATGGGTGAGCAGGGGGTGGGGGATTGCCCATAAGCGGCTTTATCCTCGTTCGGTAACTGCTGTCTCTACTCACAGTTCGATGTTGGGGTTCAGATGATTGCAGACATGCCTCCAAAGAAGCCCAGAGTCGTGCGAAATGGCCCTCGAGTCGCTGTAGCATGCGATCAGCTAGATTGGAGTGGGCAAGGCCAGGTGATGTAGGCCCGACTTCGCAAGTGATAGGCCCCGCCGCCATCTTGGGCTGTGTAGCTGGGTTGCTCACTTGATCGGCAGTGTCTCTGGAGTCTGCTGGGCGTCGGTCTGCCTGCTTGTGGAGGCCGGGATATCCCCCCCGGCCAACAGGGGGGGAGACAGGGCTGTATAGCACATGTAGCTGGCTTGGCACTCCGCCTGACAGGAGGGCGGCCATCTCACCCGCCATGCAGCTTCCCCGGGTTTCGCCAGGATAATCAGTCTCTCGATTCATGGCACCCTGGTCAGGTAGCAGTTGCAGGTAGTCGCTTAGGTATGTCGAGGTGTGCAATTGTGCTATATATGCCTGGTTGAAGGAGTATCTTGATCGGAGCTCATGCAAAGTGCGACCAGCCGCCATGCCGCTCAGGCCCCGCCCCCCTCCTGGTAAGTTTTATCCTGCAATCCATGAACCAGTTTAGTAGCCCTTCTTTGAACTCTCTCTAAGGTATCAATATCCTTCTGAAGATAGGGTCTCCAGTACGGCGTACAATACTCCAAGTGAGGTCTCACCAGTGTTCTGTACAATGGCATGAGCACTTCTCTCTTTCTACTGCTAATACCTCTCCCTATACAGCCAAGCATTCTGCTAGCATTTCCTGCTGCTCTATTACATTGTCTGCATACCTTTAAGTCATCAGAAATAATCACCTCTAAATCCCTTTCCTCAGATGTTGAGGTTAGGACTCTATCAAATATTTTGTACTCTGCCCTTGGGTTTTTACGTCCAAGATCTATTATCTTGCACTTATCCACATTAAATGTCAGTTGCCACAACTCTGACCGTTTTTCTAGTTTACCTAAATCACTTGCCATTTGGCTTACCCCTCCTGGAACATCAACCCTGTTACATATCTTAGTATCATCCGCAAAAAGACACACCTTACCATCAAGACCTTCTGCAATATCACTAATAAAAATATTAAAGAGAATGGGTCCAAGTACAGATCCCTGAGGTACCCCACTGGTGACAAGCTCAAGCTTCGAATATACTCCATTGACTACAACCCTCTGTTGCCTGTCACTCAGCCACTGCCTTACCCTTTCAACAATATTGGAATCCAAACTCAAAGATTGCAGTTTATTGATTAGCCTTCTATGTGCAACAGTGTCAAAAGCCTTACTGAAATCTAGGTAAGCAATGTCTACTGCACCACCCTGATCTATAATTTTAGTTACCCAATCAAAAAAATCAATAAGATTAGTTTGGCATGATCTCCCTGAAGTAAACCCATGTTGTCTCTGATCTTGAAATCCATGTGTTTTTAGATGTTCAACAATCCTATCCTTTAACATGGTTTCCATCACTTTCCCCAGGCTTACTGGCCTATAGTTGCCTGACTCTTCCCTACTACCTTTCTTGTGAATGGGCACAACATTCGCTAACTTCCAATCTTCTGGGACTACTCCTGTTAACAATGATTGGTTAAATAAATCTGTTAATGGTTTTGCTAGTACACCACTAAGCTCTTTTAATAGCTTTGGGTGTATTCCATCAGGTCCCATTGACTTATTTGTCTTTACTTTTGACAGTTGAAATAGAACCTCTTCCTCTGTAAACTCACGTGTAATAAATGACTCATTTATCCTTTTTCTTAACGGAGGTCCCTTTCCTTCATTTTCAGCTGTAAATACCGAACAAAAATATTCATTGAGGCAGTCAGCTAGACCTTTATCCTCATCTACATACCTTCCTTCTTTTGTTTTTAATCTAACTAATCCTTGTTTTACTTTTCTTTTCTCATTTATGTATCTAAAAAACGTTGTGTCCCCCTTTTTTACTGACTGTGCTATTTTCTCTTCTGTGTGTGATTTGGAAGCTCTTATAACTTGCTTAGCCTCTTTCTGCCTAATCGTATAGATCATTCTGTCTTCCTTACTCAGTTTTTTTTTATAATTACTAAATGCTAACTTTTTGTTTTTTACTATTTTGACCACATCTGCAGAGTACCACAGTGGTTTCTTGAATTTTTTGCTTTTACTGACAAGCCTAATGCAATTTTCTGTTGCCTTCAGTAGTGCAGCTTTTAAATAATCCCATTTCTTTTGGACTCCATTTAAATTGCTCCAGTCTGATAATGACTCCTTTACACATATTCTAATTTTAGAAAAGTCTGTTTTTCTAAAGTCTAAAACTTTTGTTTTTGTGTGGTGTGACTCAGTCACTGTTCTTATTTTAAACCACACTGACTGATGATCACTGGATCCTAAACTTTCACCTACAGTAATATCTGAAACCAAATCGCCATTTGTTAACACTAAATCTAGTATGGCCTCTTTACAAGTTGGCTCCTCAACGACTTGTTTTAGCAGGGGAGGGCTGGCAGCCTTAGGCCTGGGGGGCAAAACCAGTCAAGTGGCCCATTGCGCCACCAAATCAGTTCACCATCCATGCCCACCTTTTCCTGGTTTTATAACGGATATTGATGTTATGCTAATCCGTAGCTCTTTGCCATACCCACTCCTTCACGGCTCTGACTTTCATTGTTGTCAGAGCACAGGCTGAGAATCTCTGAGCCTGTGCTCTGACTCACTAACTGAGCGCCGGAACCACGAGGGAGAGGATATGATCTGACTGCACCTACTGCTGGTGCGCACCAGTGGACCACCAGCGAATCGTTTAAATTAAATATGCTGGTGTACCCAACTTGTGAGCTGTGTTGGCCGCCGGGTGCCTCTGTTGTCATGGCACCCTGCGTGACCGCACAGCTTGCCCACCCCAACGGCTGGCCCTGCTGACACACACTGACGTTACTACTTAGACATCCCTCAATATTAATACAGACATCAGAGTAAACACCAATAAACCGTGGAAACAGAGCTGATCCCCCCAAATTTATAAAGGTTTGCTTAGAGGATTTATTGTAAGATTAAATCATGCCTCCTCCTCTCTCCCCCATGCGCTGCTCTGTAGGCTGGGAGGAAGTGAAGAGTAATCACATTCTCCCAGCACAGCGCCACCTGTGGCTGCATGGGGAACAGCTGTTTAATGTAATGCTTGCAGGACGGCCAGGGCCGGTGCTAGGATTTTTAGTTACACAGGCGAAGATGCATTTTGGCGCCCCCAACCCTCATTAAAAAATATAAAAAAATGCATCTTCACCTGTGTGTCTTTCCTCCCAAGCCACAGGCACACAGGCATCATTTTTCAGTCACACAGTCAAAGTCATACAGGTACACTGGCATACAAAGACAGAAATAATCATACAGAGACATACAGTCAGAGACATACAAGCTGAGACATACATGCATACAGAGACATGCAGGCATATAAAGACATACATGCATACAGAGGCATACCGTCATACAGACACATACATACATACATACAGAAAAATGCATACAAAGACATACAGGCATACAGAGACACACAGACACATACATACATAAAAGTTACATGCATGCATACAGAGACATATATACAGACATTCAGAGACAAACATACATCCAGTTACATACATGCATACAGAGACATACAGAAACATACGTACAAGACATACAGGCATGCAGACACATACATACATACAGAGGCATACCGTCATACAGATACATACATACAGACAGACATACAGAAACATACATACAAAGACATTCAGGCACATACATACAGACACATACATACATACATACATACAGAAACATAAAGGCATACAGACACATACATACATACATACATACATACAGAAACATAAAGGCATACAGTTACATACATGAATACAGAGACATATATATAGACATTCAGAGACAAACATACAATCAAAATAGATGTGGTTTAGGACTGGAATATTATGATTTTTTAAGCAACAAAAAATCTTAATCATTTTTTTCCACATTATACTATACTTCTAAACCTAACTTGAAGCACTTTCCTATGAGTTTCAATGGTATATATTGTGTTTATTATAAAGGTAATAGTTTAGCTTTATTCACAAATGTATATTGTACAGTAATGTACTTTTTTTTTTACTTTCCTTCAGCAGTATTCAACACATGTTTAAAATGTATCCATAATTTCTCATTCCGAAAATGTAAACCTCTTTTATTTCAACACCATGTTTACACAGACTTCATTTCCTTTTTTTATTACAAAGCAATGTAAAAATACATTTAGCCATTTAAGCCCTAGTTTTCTTCCCCATTACTCTGTATTAGTTACATACAAACAAACATACATGCATGCATACATACAAAATTACATACTTACATCTGTTAAAGCGTGTCCCTGGGGTGCATGCTGTCCGGCTCCTTGGTGTCCTGTCCTGCAGCGCAGCCTCATCACTGTGCGCCAGCCACGCTGTGTGATCCACAGGGAGCAGGGATATGATGTCATATCCCCGCCCCTTCCACACAGCCTGCGGCAGACAGCAGGGTAGGAGATGGGCGGGCGGAGGCTGGGATCTGCAGGCGGAACGGTAAGGGCTGCGCTCGGCCACGCTACAAGTAGTAGCCGGATAAAGGGGAGCGCAGTGCGCTTCCCTCCTTCCGGTCCGCCTGGTTTTGCGCCCCCAGGGCCGGTGCGCCCTAAGGCGGCCGCCTGGGCCGCCTTATGGTAGCGCCGGCCCTGAGGACGGCCAGCTGCCCCATAACCTCTTTGTTTCCACCTCTGCAAAGGGCTCCAGGCACTGCTTGTTGTGAGTGTGAGCCACTGTAAATTAGGGGCAGAGGGCACTTGCACTGCGGTCAAGACGGGTCTGGGCAGAAGGAGAGTGCAGTGCAATCAGTGCACTCCCCTCCTGTGGGTCACCAGTAGACTGGTGCACCTGCCCAGGATCAGAGCTGGTGCAAGGATTTTTGCCGCCCTAGACAAAATATAAATTTGCCGCCCCCCCATGTGACATCACAATGCCCCACCCATATGATCTGCCATATGAACTAACGCCAGTGCTGCACACAGTGTGTGTTTACATTAAAAAGCCTGCAGGGACCAGCTATAGACACCACAACCACTTCATTAAGCTATAGTGTCCCTTTAATGTGAGGTAAATTATAGATTAGTGTCACTAATAATATACTAGATTGCCTACTTACAATTAGATGAGGATGAGGATGGGCTGCAGTTTGGCTCCACTGATCTGGTGTAGAACAGGATCTCTGGAGGCTGTTTGCAACTGTGGTCACAAAATGCAATGTTCTGGGAGAATTAGAAGCAGCTCCATTTTTTGGGCTCAAGGTCTGGGCCCCAGGGCCTGACGGTGGGTATGCCCATAAGGTCCACTCATAAGTCCACTTATATGTTCCACCCACCCATGAGTTCGCTCACAGGGAGTGGAGTGTGTAGGGGATGTGTTATGAGTTATTGTAGAGGATCTAATATGTGTGCTTATGGTATGTAGTGTATAGGGATACCAGTTTGTGCAGGTGATGCAGTGTGTTTGTGTGTAGTGGAAGCAGTGTGTAGTTGTGTGTAAGGGATGCAAAGTGTGTGTATGTATGTGTGTGCATTGAGTGTAAGAGATGCATTGTGTTTCTGTGTGTATGTAAGAAAAGCAGTGTGTGTGTGTGTTTGCATTGTCTGTTTCTGTGTATGTGTGCAAAGCATGCATTGTCTTTGTGTGTAAGGGTTGCATTGTGTGTGTGTGTATAGGGATGCATTGTGTGTTTCTGTGTATTTATAGGGATGCATTGTGTGTGTGTGCGCATAGTGTGAAAGAGCTCCCTGTCTTGCCACCTGTCCTATAGAGCTGTCCCTTCTGTCCCTTAGAGCTTCTTAACCCTCCTACTTCTTCTTACCCCCCCCTTCTTCTTCTTACCCCCTCTTCTTCTTCTTACATCCCCCCCCTTCTTCTTACTCCCCCCTCTTCTTACTCCCCCCTCTTCTTCTTACTTCCCCCTCTTCTTCTTACTTCCCCCTCTTCTTCTTACTTCCCCCTCTCCTTCTTACTCCCCACTCTTTTTCTTACTCCCCCTTCTTCTTACCCCCTATTTTTCTTATCTCCCCTCCTTCTTACTCCCCCTCTTCTTACTCCCCTTCCCCCTCTTCTTCTTACTTCCCCTTCTTCTTCTTACTTCCCCTTCTTCTTCTTACCCCCCTCTTTTTCTTATCTCCCCTCCTTCTTACTCCCCCCTCTTCTTACTCAACCCCTTATTTTTCTTATCTCCCCTCTTCTTACTCCCCTCCCTCCCCTCTTCTTATTCCCCCCCTCCCCTCTTCTTATTCCCCCCCTCCCCTCTTCTTACTCCCCCCCTCCCCTCTTCTTACTCCCCCCCCTTCTTCTTACCCCATCCCCTGTAGCGTGGCCGAGCTGCTTTCCGGTCCGCGGTGCCCGGCCGGAGTGATAGGAAGGTGTAACCAGTCCAGCCGGTTACAGGAAACAGGAACTCCGCGCGGAACAGGAGATTCTGTTTCCTGTAACCGGCCGGACTGACAGGAAGTGCACACTCAGTGTGCACCTTCCTATCACTCCGGCCGGGCACCGCGGACCGGAAAGCAGCTCGGCCACGCTACAGGGGAGGGGAGGTAGGGAAAAGCTGCTGCAGCCGTCTGAGCGCTCTTTACAGAGCGCTCGGCGGCTGCAGCATTTAGAGGGCCGGCCCACCGCAGCCGGTCCTAAAAGAATTTCGGGCGGCCTGGGGGGCAATTGCCTCCCTGCCCCCCGGCCCAGCCCGCCCCTGTGTTTTAGAGACAATCCCAGTAGGGAGTTTAGAATATGTGTGCTCCTGGCACAAGCAGCTATTTTTTTTTCCAATTCACATCAGGAAGATTAAAGTCACCCATGATGATAACTTCCCCCTTCATTGTCATTTTAGCTATTTCTTCAACTAGTAGATTATCTAACTCTTCAATTTGTCCCGGGGGCCTATAGATCACACCTACACGAATTACTGTGTGATTACCAAATTCTAACGTAACCCAAACGGACTCTATGTTCGCCTCACTCACTTTTATTAGGCTAGGTTAGACAGGGGGGATATGATAGAAACATTTAAATACATAAAGGGAATCAACACAGTAAAGGAGGAGACTATATTTAAAAGAAGAAAAACTACCACAACAAGAGGACATAGTCTTAAATTAGAGGGACAAAGGTTTAAAAATAATATCAGGAAGTATTACTTTACTGAGAGGGTAGTGGATGCATGGAATAGCCTTCCAGCTGAAGTGGTAGAGGTTAACACAGTAAAGGAGTTTAAGCATGCGTGGGATAGGCATAAGGCTATCCTAACTATAAGATAAGGCCAGGGACTAATGAAAGTATTTAGAAAACTGGGCAGACTAGATGGGCCGAATGGTTCTTATCTGCCGTCACATTCTATGTTTCTATGTTTCTATGTTTCTAGATTTTATGCTCAGTGCCTCTCTGCACAACACCACTAGCCTCAATGCCTCTCTCCACAACACCACTAGCCTCAGTGCCTCTCTCCACGACACCACTAGCCTCAGTGCCTCTCTCCACGACACCTCTAGCCTCAGTACCTCTCTGCACAACACCTCTAGCCTCAGTACCTCTCTGCACAACACCACTAGCCTCAATGCCTCTCTCCACAACACCTCTAGCCTCGGTGCCTCTCTCCACAACACCTCTAGCCTCAGTGCCTCTCTGCACAACACCACTAGCCTCAATGCCTTTCTCAACAACACCACTAGCCTCAGTGCCTCTCTGCACAACACCACTAGCCTCAGTGCCTCTCTGCACAACACCACTAGCCTCAGTGCCTCTCTCCACAGTTCAGTTCTGCTTCTGATGCTGTGTGTCGTCCAGTCATTGGGATTTATATTGGGATATTATTGGATTGACTTGCCTGCTGTAATTATTGCCTTATGGATTTTTAATACTTGTTCCTGAGCCACACTGGGATCTTGAGTGGAGATAACCTGTGGAGCTCTCCGCTACATAGCCCTTTCTAATATAGAGGCAGAGACTGTGGTGGAAGCCCTAGTGAAAATTTTTACTAGGGTAGGCTTCCCTAGGGAGATTCTTTTGAACCAGGGGACCCAGTTTACAGCAACTGTGACCCAACAGTTATGACAAAGTTGCGGCATAAAACTCCTGTTTAGCTCTCCCTACCACCCACAGACAAACAAACTCTGTGAACGTTTTAATGGCATGCTCAAGCAGATGCTTAAGATGTTTGCAGCCTCCTGTCAGCCTCCAGTGGAAAAGGTTCCTTCCCCATCTCCTGTTTGCCTACCGCGAAGTGCCCCAGGCATCTACGGGATTCTCGATCTCCTTTATGCCTTTACGGGGACACCTGGATCTCATACCGGAGCACTGGGAGGGTAAAACAGGAGAGGAGGCAGTAGCTATCCTGCGGTATGTTCTGGAGTTGAGGGATCGCTTGAGGGGTCTCACTAACTCTGTCAGGGTCTGCAGGCGGCTCAGTGACACCAGAGATGGTATGATAGGGGTGCCCGAGATCGAGTTCTAGAAATAGGACAGAAGGTGTTAGCCCTGAAGCCGACCAAGAAAGACAAGCTTCAGGCTGCCTGGCAGGGACCCTAACGAGTAGTGGAGCGCATAAGCGACACTACCTACATTGTGGGAAAATGTTTGGATGAAAGCATACGGAGATCCTTTCATGTGAACATGCTCAAACCCTACTTTAAGTGGGTAGAGGATGTGGCTGCAGTATGTGCCCCCTCGTTAGAAGATAGCGAGGGGCTTCCCCTACCTAATTTGCTCACACCGTCCCCGGGTATGGTAGAACAGGTCAACCTAGGATACCAACTAAACCAGGGCCAAGGCAACCCGACTGCTCCAGGGATACGGGGGACATGTTCTCCTCATTGCAAGGGTACATCTCTCTGCTGCGGTCCACAGAGTTGAGACCCAGGGAGAAAACCCCCTATGGCAAAATCCCTACCGTATCCCTGAAGCCGCCAGTAAAAGGATGCTGAACGAGATTCAGGAGAGGAGACAACCGATCCCTCTCCCCAGCGGCAGCCGGAGATGCCGAAAGAGGAGACAGCTGGTCCCTCTTCCCAATTACAGGGGGACCTTATAGACTAGTCCTGGGGGGAAACCCCAACTGGCAGATGGAGATGGGACCGACGTCTCTCCACCGGCCCTACAGGGATGCTGGGCAGCCAGCCCAGATCCCCAACTGCAGCTGGAAGTACCAGGAGGAAGGAAAGGTGGTCCTACTCCTCAGCAGCAGCATACCATACAGGGAGAAGGGATAATCGGTCCCCCTCCCAAACGGCAGCCGGAGATACTGGGAGTGGAGACGACCTGTCCCACTCCCCAGCAGCGGTGCCATAGACGGTGCAGATGGGAAAGAGGTCTCTGCACCAGACCTACAGGGATGCCTCTGCAACGTTGTGGCGGCCACCCCGAGAGAAGAGGGGTTTCCACCGCCAGAGATGTCCTTTTCCCCTAGTATGAGCAATGCTGAAGTATTCCCAAGCAGTAATCCAAGTGGTAACAAAGCAGGTATAACGGTTCCCTATAATCGCGAGGCTCTGTGTTGAGGGTAAGCAGGAACTGGTTTTAATGGGACCACACACGTCCTTTTATGTGAAACTCCATGCAAGGGGTTTCCTTTTACATATTCCAGGGGCATTCCCCACTGGACCCGAGAGTAGAGTGCTACAAAGTACATAACAGATACTCAAATAAACAAACACTTGGTTTGATCCACAACACCCCTATCCCCCCACATACAGCCCCCCTGTCCCCCACATACAGCCCCCCTGTCCCCCACATACAGCCCCCCTGTCCCCCACATACAGCCCCCTTATCCCCCCACATACAGCCCCCTGTCCCCCCATATACGGCCCCCTGTCCCCCCACATACAGCCCCCCTGTCCCCCACATACAGCCCCCTTATCCCCCCACATACAGCCCCCTGTCCCCCCATATACAGCCCCCCTGTCCCCCCACATACAGCCCCCCTGTCCCCCCCACATACAGCCCCCCTATCCCCCCCACATACAGCTCACCTTTCCCCCCCACATACAGCCCCCCTATCCCCCCACATACAGCCCCTCTGTCCCCCCCACATACAGCTCCTCTGTCCCCCCCACATACAGCCCCTCTGTCCCCCCCACATAAAGCTCCCTGTCCCCCTCACATACAGCCCACTTATCCCCCCCACATACAGCCCCCTGTCCCCCTAAAAAAATACAGCCCCCTGTCCCCTCCACATACAGCCCCCTGTCCCCCGCACATACAGTCCCCCTATACCCCGCACATACAGCCCCCCTATCCCCCCACATACAGACCCCTATCCCCCCACATACAGCCTCCTGACCCCCCCACACACAGCCTCCTGACCCCCCACACACACAGCCCCCTGTCCCCCCCACATACAGCCCCCTATCCCCCAGATACAGCCCCCTGTCCCCACATACAGACCCCTGTCCCCCTATCCCCCATATACAGCCCCCTGTCCCTCCCACATACAGACCCCTGTCCCCCTATCCCCCCATATACAGCCCCCTGTCCCTCCCACATTCAGCCCCCCTATCCCCCCACATACAGCCTTCTGTCCCCCCACACACAGCCCCCTGTCCCACCCCACATACACCCCCTATCCCCCACATACAGCCCCCTGTCCCCCCCACATACAGCCCCCTGTCCCTCCCACATACAGCCCCCTGTCCCCCCACACACAGCCCCCTAATCCCCCCCACATAGAGCCCACCTGTCCCCCCACATACAGCCCCCCTGTCCCCCACATACAGCCCCCCTGTCCCCTACATACAGCCCCCTATCCCCCCACATACAGCCCCCTGTCCCCCCACATACAACCCCCTGTCCCCCCACATACAGACCCCTATCCCCTCACATACTGCCCCATGTCCCCCCATATACAGCCCCCTGTCCCCCCACATACAGCCCCCTGTCCCCCTACATACAGCCCCCCTGTCCCCCCAGCTACAGACCCCTATCCCCCCACATAATGCCCCCTGCCCCCCACATACAGCCCCCTTATCCCCCGACATACAGCCCCCTGTCCCCCTATCCCCCCACATACAGCCCCCTGTCCCCCCACATACAGCCCCCCTGTCCCCCACATACAACCCCCTACCCCCCCACATACAGACCCCTGTACCCCCACATACAGCCCCCCTATCCCCCCACATACTGTCCCCCCACATACAGACCCCTTATCCCCCCCCACATACAGCCCCTATCCCCCCACATGCAGCCCCCTGTCCCCCACATATAACCCCCTGTCCCCCTATCCCCCCACATACAGCCCCCCTGTCCCCCACATACAGCCCCCTATCCCCCCACATACAGCCCCCCTATCCCCTCACATACTGCCCCCTGTCCCCCACATACAGCCCCCTTATGCCCCCCACATACAGCCCCCCTATCCCCCCACATACAGCCCCCTGTCCCCCCCACATACAGCCCCCCTGTCCCCCTATCCACCCACATACAGCCCCCCTGTCCCCACATACAACCCCCTACCCCCCAAATACAGCCCCTGTACCCCCACATACAGCCCCCCTATCCCCCCACATACTGTCCCCCCACATACAGACCCCTGTCCCCCTATCCCCCCACATACAGCCCCCCTGTCCCCCACATACAGCCCCCTATCCCCCCACATACAGCCCCCCTATCCCCTCACATACTGCCCCTGTCCCCCACATACAGCCCCCTGCCCCCCACATACAGTCCCCTTATCCCCCGACATACAGCCCCCTGTCCCCCTATCCCTCCACATACAGCCCCCTGTCCCCCCACATACAGCCCCCCTGTCCCCCACATACAACCCCCTACCCCCCCACATACAGCCCCCTGTACCCCCACATACAGCCCCCCTATCCCCCCACATACTGTCCCCCCACATACAGCCCCCTTATCCCCCCACATACAGCCCCCTGTCCCCCTATCCCCCCACATGCAGCCCCCTGTCCCCCCACATATAACCCCCTGCCCCCCTATCCCCCCACATACAGCCCGCCTGTCCCCCACATACAGCCCCCTATCCCCCCACATACAGCCCCCCTATCCCCTCACATACTGCCCCTGTCCCCCACATACAGCCCCCTTATGCCCCCCACATACAGGCCCCCTATCCCCCCACATAAAGCCCCCATCCCCCTACATACAGCCACCTGTTCCCCCCACATACAGCCCCTCTGCCCCCCACATACAGCCCCCTGTCCCTCCACATACAATCCCCCTATCCCCCCAACATACAGCCCCCTGTCCCCCCCTATCCCCCCCCATACAGCCCCCCTGTCCCCCCATACAGCCCCCTATCCCCTCACATACAGCCCCCTATCCCCCCACATACAGCTCCCTATCCCCCCACACACAGCCCCCTTATCCCCCCACATACAGCCCCCTGTCTCCCTATCCCCCCACATACACCCCCTGTCCCCCTGTCCCTCCCACATACAGCCCCCTCCCCCTGTCCCCCACATACAGCCCCCTATCCCCCCCACATACAGCCCCCTGTCCCCCCACATACAACCCCCTGTCCCCCCACATACAACCCCCTGTCCCCCCACATACAGCCCCCTGTCCCCCCACATACAACCACCTGTCCCCCCACATACAGCCCCCCTGTCCCCCCACATACAGCCCCCTGTACCCCCACATACAGCCCACTATCCCCCCACATAATGCCCCCTGCCCCCCACAAACAGCCCCCCTGTCCCCCTATCCCCCACATACAGCCCCCCTGTCCCCCACATACAGCCCCCTGTCCCCCTACATACAGCCCCCCTATCCCCCCCACATACTGTCCCCCCACATACAGACCCCTTATTCCCCCACGTACAGCCCCCTGTCCCCCTATCCCCCACATGCAGCCCCCCTGTCCCCCAAATACAGCCCCCTATCCCCCCACATACAGCCCCCCTATCCCCTCACATACTGCCCCCTGTCCCCCCACATACAGCCCCCTTATGCCCCCCACATACAGCCCACTATCCCCCCACATAATGCCCCCTGCCCCCCACAAACAGTCCCCCTGTCCCCCTATCCCCCACATACAGCCCCCCTGTCCCCGCCATACAGCCCCCTGTCCCCCCACATACAGCCCCCCTATCCCCCCCACATACTGTCCCCCCACATACAGACCCCTTATCCCCCCACGTACAGCCCCCTGTCCCCCTATCCCCCACATGCAGCCCCCCTGTCCCCCAAATACAGCCCCCTATCCCCCCACATACAGCCCCCCTATCCCCCTCACATACTGCCCCCTGTCCCCCCACATACAGCCCCCTTATGCCCCCCACATACAGCCCCTGTCCCCCTATCCCCCCCACATACAGCCCCTCTATCCCCCCCACATACAGCCCCCCCTATCCCCCCACATACAGCCCCCTGTCCCCTTATCCCCCCCACATACAGCCCCCCTATCCCCCTACATACAGCCCCCCTGTTCCCACCACATACAGCCCCCCTGTCCCCCCACATACAGCCCCCCTATCCCCCCACATACTGTCCCCCCACATACAGACCCCTTATACCCCCACATACAGCCCCCTGTCCCCAAATACAGCCCCCTATCCCCCCACATACAGCCCCCTATCCCCTCACATACTGCCCCCTGTCCCCCCACATACAGCCCCCTTATGCTCCCCACATACAGCCCCCTGTCCCCTTATCCCCCCACATACAGCCCCCTGTCCCCTTATCCCCCCACATACAGCCCCCTATCCCCCTACATACAGCCCCCTGTTCCTACCACATACAGCCCCTCTGCCCCCCCACATACAGCCCCCTGTCCCTCCACATACAATCCCCCCCACATACAGCCCCCTGTCCCCCCCACATACAGCCCCCCTATCCCCCCCACATACAGCCCCCCTGTCCCCCACATACAGCCCCCCTATCTCCCACATACAGCCCCCTATCCCCCCACATAGAGCCCCCTGTTCCCCTCACATACAGCCCCTATCCCTCCCACATACAGCCCCCCTATCCCTCCCACATACAGCCCCCCTATCCCCCCACATACATCCCCTCTATCCCCCCGCATACATCCCCTCTATCCCCCCACATACAGCCCCCTGTCCCCCACATGCAGCCCCCCTATCCCCCCACATGCAGCCCCCTGTCCCCCCCACATACAGCCCCCCTGTCCCCCACATACAGCCCCCTTATCCCCCCCACATACAGCCCCTGACCCCCTATCCCCCCTCCGATACAGCCCCCCATATCCCCCTCACATACAGCCTCCCTATCCACCCCACATACAGCCCCCCTATCCCCCTACATACAGCCCCCTGTTCCCCCCACATACAGCCCCTCTATCCCCCACATACAGCCCCCTGTCCCCCACATACAGCCCCCTATACCCCCCACATACAGACCCTCTATCCCCCCCACATACAGACCCTCTATCCCCCCCACATACAGCCCCTCTATCCCCCCCACATACAGCCCACTGTCCCCCCACATACAGCCCCCTTATCCCCCACATACAGCCCCTTATCCCCCCACATACAGCCCCCCTATCCCCCCACATACAGCCCTGCTATCCCCCCACATACAGCCCCCTGTCCCCTTATCCCCCCACATACAGCCCCCCTATCCCCTACATACAGCCCCCTGTTCCCACCACATACAGCCCCTCTGTCCCCCCACATAGGGCCCCCTATCCCCCCACATACTGTCACCCCACATACAGCCCCCTGTCCCCCTATCCCCCCACATGCAGCCCCCTGTCTCCCCTACATATAACCCCCTGTCCCCCTATCCCCCCACATACAGCCCCCCTATCCCCTCACATACTGCCCCCTGTCCCCCCACATACAGCCCCCTTATGCCCCCCACATACAGCCCCCTGTCCCCCTATCCCCCCCACATACAGCCCCCCTATCCCCCCCACATACAGCCCCCCCTATCCCCCCCACATACAGCCCCCTGTCCCCTTATCCCCCCACATACAGCCCCCCTATCCCCCCCACATACAGCCCCCTGTCCCCCTATCCCCCCACATGCAGCCCCCTGTCTCCCCTACATATAACCCCCCTGTCCCCCTATCCCCCCACATACAGCCCCCCTATCCCCTCACATACTGCCCCCTGTCCCCCCACATACAGCCCCCTTATGCCCCCCACATACAGCCCCCTGTCCCCCTATCCCCCCACATACAGCCCCCCTATCCCCTCACATACAGCCCCCTGTCCCCTTATCCCCCCAAATACAGCCCCCCTATCCCCCCACATACAGCCCCCTGTTCCCACCACATACAGCCCCTCTGTCCCCCCCCATACAGCCCCCTGTACCTCCACATACAATCCCCCTATCCCCCCCACATACAGCCCCCCTATCCCCCCCACATACAGCCCCCTGTCCCCCACATACAGCCCCCTATCCCCCTCACATACAGCCCCCCTATCCCCCCTACATACAGCCCCCTGTCCCCCCCACATACATCCCCTCTATCCCCCCCACATACAGCCCCCTGTCCCCCCACATGCAGCCCCCTGTCCCCCACATACAGCCCCCTATCCCCCCCACATACAGCCCCCTGTCCCCCCACATACAGCCCCCTGTCCCCCCACATGCAGCCCCCCTATCCCCCACATGCAGCCCCTATCCCCCCACATGCAGCCCCCCTATCCCCCACATACAGCCCCCTATCCCCTCACATACAGCCCCCTATCCCCTCACATACTGCCCCCTGTCCCCCCACATACAGCCCCCTTATACCCCACATACAGCCCCCTGACCCCCTATCCCCCCACATACATCCCCCCTATCCCCCTCACATACAGCCCCCCTATCCACCCCACATACAGCCCCCTATCCCCCTACATACAGCCCCCTGTTCCCCCCACATACAGCCCCTCTATCCCCCCACATACAGCCCCCTGTCCCCTTAACCTCCCCACATACAGCTCCCCTGTTCCCGCCCACATACAGCCCCCTTATCCCCCCACATACAGCCCCCTATACCCCCCACATACAGCCCCCTTATCCCCCCACATACAGCCCCCTATACCCCCCACATACAGCCCCCTATACCCCCCACATACAGCCCCCTATACCCCCCACATACAGCCCCTCTATCCCCCCCACATACAGCCCCCTATCGCCCCCCCTTATCCCCCCTCATACAGCCCCCTATACCCCCCACATACAGCCCCTCTATCCCCCCCACATACAGCCCCCTATCGCCCCCCTTATCCCCCTCATACAGCCCTGCTATCCCCCCACATACAGCCCCCTGTCCCCTTATCCCCCCACATACAGCCCCCCTATCCCCTACATACAGCCCCCTGTTCCCACCACATACAGCCCCTCTGTCCCCCCACATAGGGCCCCCTATCCCCCCACATACTGTCACCCCACATACAGCCCCCTGTCCCCCTATCCCCCCACATGCAGCCCCCTGTCTCCCCTACATATAACCCCCTGTCCCCCTATCCCCCCACATACAGCCCCCCTGTCCCCTCACATACTGCCCCCTGTCCCCCCACATACAGCCCCCTTATGCCCCCCACATACAGCCCCCTGTCCCCCTATCCCCCCCACATACAGCCCCCCTATCCCCCCCACATACAGCCCCCCCTATCCCCCCCACATACAGCCCCCTGTCCCCTTATCCCCCCACATACAGCCCCCCTATCCCCCCCACATACAGCCCCCTGTCCCCCTATCCCCCCACATGCAGCCCCCTGTCTCCCCTACATATAACCCCCTGTCCCCCTATCCCCCCACATACAGCCCCCCTATCCCCTCACATACTGCCCCCTGTCCCCCCACATACAGCCCCCTTATGCCCCCCACATACAGCCCCCTGTCCCCCTATCCCCCCACATACAGCCCCCCTATCCCCTCACATACAGCCCCCTGTCCCCTTATCCCCCCAAATACAGCCCCCCTATCCCCCCACATACAGCCCCCTGTTCCCACCACATACAGCCCCTCTGTCCCCCCCCATACAGCCCCCTGTACCTCCACATACAATCCCCCTATCCCCCCCACATACAGCCCCCTATCCCCCCCACATACAGCCCCCCTATCCCCCCCACATACAGCCCCCTGTCCCCCACATACAGCCCCCTATCCCCCTCACATACAGCCCCCCTATCCCCCCTACATACAGCCCCCTGTCCCCCCCACATACATCCCCTCTATCCCCCCCACATACAGCCCCCTGTCCCCCCACATGCAGCCCCCTGTCCCCCACATACAGCCCCCTATCCCCCCCACATACAGCCCCCTGTCCCCCCACATACAGCCCCCTGTCCCCCCACATGCAGCCCCCCTATCCCCCCACATGCAGCCCCCCTATCCCCCACATGCAGCCCCTATCCCCCCACATGCAGCCCCCCTATCCCCCACATACAGCCCCCTATCCCCTCACATACAGCCCCCTATCCCCTCACATACTGCCCCCTGTCCCCCCACATACAGCCCCCTTATACCCCACATACAGCCCCCTGACCCCCTATCCCCCCACATACATCCCCCCTATCCCCCTCACATACAGCCCCCCTATCCACCCCACATACAGCCCCCTATCCCCCTACATACAGCCCCCTGTTCCCCCCACATACAGCCCCTCTATCCCCCCACATACAGCCCCCTGTCCCCTTAACCTCCCCACATACAGCTCCCCTGTTCCCGCCCACATACAGCCCCCTTATCCCCCCACATACAGCCCCCTATACCCCCCACACACAGCCCCCTATACCCCCCACATACAGCCCCCTTATCCCCCAACATACAGCCCCCTATACCCCCCACATACAGCCCCCTATACCCCCCACATACAGCCCCCTATACCCCCACATACAGCCCCTCTATCCCCCCCACATACAGCCCCCTATCGCCCCCCCTTATCCCCCCTCATACAGCCCCCTATACCCCCCACATACAGCCCCCCCACATACAGCCCCCTATCGCCCCCCTTATCCCCCTCATACAGCCCCCCTGCCCCCCCACATACAGCCCCCTATCCCCCCACATACAGCCCCCTTCCCCCCCACATACAGCCCCCCTATCCCCCCCACATACAGCCCCCCTATCCCCCCTACATACAGCCCCCTGCCCACCCACATACAGCCCCCTATCGCCCCCCTTATCCCCCCTCATACAGCCCCCCTGCCCCCCCCCCACATACAGCCCCCTATCCCCCCACATACAGCCCCCTTCCCCCCCCACATACAGCCCCCCTATCCCCCCCACATACAGCCCCCCTATCCCCCCACATACAGCCCCCCTATCCCCCCTACATACAGCCCCTCTATCCCCCCCACATACAGCCCCCTATCGCCCCCCTTATACAGCCCTCTATCCCCCCCACATACAGCCCCCTTCCCCCCCCACATACAGCCCCCCTATCCCCCTACATACAGCCCCCTGCCCCCCCACATACAGCCCCCTCCCCCCCCCCCACATACAGCCCCCTTCCCCCCCCCCACATACAGCCCCCCTATCCCCCCTACATACAGCCCCCTGCCACCCCACATACAGCCCCCTGCCCCCCCACATACAGCCCCCCATAATGTAGTTGTGGTCCCTATAGTCTGGCCATTTAAGCCCATGTTGGGTGTTTTGCGGAGGATTTTTTGGTATTTTATGAAATATTCCCATTTCTTTATTTTATTGAAGGATAATGTGTAAACAATCAGTGTCTGGGAGGGAAGGGGTTAATGTGTGACGTGGCAGCTCCCAGGCTGCTGATTGGCTGCCGGCTGCCCCGGAATTCCCCATTCCCTATGAGTCAGCCATTAACCCCTGCAGGGCCGGAGTGGACAGCCAGACAGCCGGGCCCAGGGCAGGGCCAGCTTCCTGTCCGGGACACAGGGGGTTAATGAGGCTGGGAGGGGGAGGGGAGCAGGGAGGAGGGGGTTGTTTTGCTCTGTCCTACTTATGGGAAGTGCAGTAAATGCTGACACAGAGAACACGGCCAGGAGGAAGAGACAGGGCCAGGGGAGACCCCCTCAGCCAGCCAGGGTACAGAGAGACACCCTCAGCCAGCCAGGGTACTGAGAGAGACACCCTCAGCCAGCCAGGGTACTGAGAGAGACACCCTCAGCCAGCCAGGGTACAGAGAGAGACACCCTCAGCCAGCCAGGGTACTGAGAGAGACACCCTCAGCCAGCCAGGGTACTGAGAGAGACACCCTCAGCCAGCCAGGGTACAGAGAGAGACACCCTCAGCCAGCCAGGGTACTGAGAGAGACACCCTCAGCCAGCCAGGGTACTGAGAGAGACACCCTCAGCCAGCCAGGGTACTGAGAGAGACACCCTCAGCCAGCCAGGGTACAGAGAGAGACACCCTCAGCCAGCCAGGGTACAGAGAGAGACACCCTCAGCCAGCCAGGGTACAGAGAGAGACACCCTCAGCCAGCCAGGGTACAGAGAGAGACACCCTCAGCCAGCCAGGGTACAGAGAGAGACACCCTCAGCCAGCCAGGGTACAGAGAGAGACACCCTCAGCCAGCCAGGGTACAGAGAGAGACACCCTCAGCCAGCCAGGGTACAGAGAGAGACACCCTCAGCCAGCCAGGGTACAGAGAGAGACACCCTCAGCCAGCCAGGGTACAGAGAGAGACACCCTCAGCCAGCCAGGGTACAGAGAGAGACACCCTCAGCCAGCCAGGGTACAGAGAGAGACACCCTCAGCCAGCCAGGGTACAGAGAGAGACACCCTCAGCCAGCCAGGGTACAGAGAGACACCCTCAGCCAGCCAGGGTACAGAGAGACACCCTCAGCCAGCCAGGGTACTGAGAGAGACACCCTCAGCCAGCCAGGGTACAGAGAGAGACACCCTCAGCCAGCCAGGGTACAGAGAGAGACACCCTCAGCCAGCCAGGGTACAGAGAGAGACACCCTCAGCCAGCCAGGGTACAGAGAGAGACACCCTCAGCCAGCCAGGGTACTGAGAGAGACACCCTCAGCCAGCCAGGGTACTGAGAGAGACACCCTCAGCCAGCCAGGGTACTGAGAGAGACACCCTCAGCCAGCCAGGGTACAGAGAGACACCCTCAGCCAGCCAGGGTACTGAGAGAGACACCCTCAGCCAGCCAGGGTACAGAGAGAGACACCCTCAGCCAGCCAGGGTACAGAGAGAGACACCCTCAGCCAGCCAGGGTACAGAGAGAGACACCCTCAGCCAGCCAGGGTACAGAGAGAGACACCCTCAGCCAGCCAGGGTACAGAGAGAGACACCCTCAGCCAGCCAGGGTACAGAGAGAGACACCCTCAGCCAGCCAGGGTACAGAGAGAGACACCCTCAGCCAGCCAGGGTACAGAGAGAGACACCCTCAGCCAGCCAGGGTACAGAGAGAGACACCCTCAGCCAGCCAGGGTACAGAGAGAGACACCCTCAGCCAGCCAGGGTACAGAGAGAGACACCCTCAGCCAGCCAGGGTACAGAGAGAGACACCCTCAGCCAGCCAGGGTACAGAGAGAGACACCCTCAGCCAGCCAGGGTACAGAGAGAGACACCCTCAGCCAGCCAGGGTACAGAGAGAGACACCCTCAGCCAGCCAGGGTACAGAGAGAGACACCCTCAGCCAGCCAGGGTACAGAGAGAGACACCCTCAGCCAGCCAGGGTACAGAGAGAGACACCCTCAGCCAGCCCACATACAGCCCCCCTATCCCCCCCACATACAGCCGATTGAGGCTCCAATCCAGCCAAGACAGGAAAGAAGACACCAATCAGTTGAAACAGACCCCCAAATAGACGGGAGACTGACAGAGACAGCCTGCTAGACAGGACTCTCCCCTGCGATGTCTCATGATATAGGCTGTGAGACCCCCACATTGCACAGCCCCACACAGCACACTGTCTATGTCCTGGTGGACTCCAGTGCTGACAGCATCCAGCTGCTCAGGTAAAGCAGGTCTAATACTCAGCACTGCTCTATATGCTTATTTTGTAGTAATTCCCATGGCGGTGAAGTACGGGCTACATGCATTTTCTAGTGTGGAACTCTATCCACCTGGGATGGGGGCACGTGACGAGATCTGGCTGGGATGGGGGGCACGTGACAGGCTCAGTGTGTGATGTTTGGGCAAGTAGCGGGATGGGTGGGTACATGGTAGGATTTGGCTGGGATGGGGGCACGTGGCGGGATCTGACTGGGATGGGGGCACGTGGTGGGATCTGGGTGGGCACGCAGCGGGATCAAACTGGGATGTGTGGGAATGTGGCGGGATTTGAGGTACGTGACGAGATCTGGTGGGGGGGGCACTTGGCAGGATCGGTGTGTGATGTTTGGGCACGTAGCAGGATGGGTGGGTACATGGTAGGATCTGGCTGGGATGAGGACACGTGGCGGGATCTGGCTGAGATGGGGGCATGTGGCGGGATCAGAGTGGGAATGTGGTGAGATATGGGTGGGCACATTGAGGTATTGGAGGCACGTGACGAGATCTGGCTGGGGGCACGTGGCAGGATTGGGCTGGGATTGGAAGCACGTGACAGGATCGGGCTGGGATAGGAGGCATGTGGTGAGATCTGGCTGGAATGGGGGCACGTGGCGTGATCCGGCTGGGATGAGTGAGCACGTAGCAAGATCTGGCCGAGATGAGGGCATGTGTTGGTGATCCAGTTGAGCGGGGCTAATCTCTATCTGTGAGTAGAATGTGTAGGTAAGCTTGGTGAATATGTAGTGAGTGAGACCAATCACAATAAAATATATTTATTCCGCAATGAACGCTGTGCATCGCCTGTCTATCTCAAGGAGGACACTGGGAAAAGCCTAGAGGAATTGTTTCCACAATTCTCCAAGAATGCCCAACTCAACATGCAAATGAGATCAGACAGGCAAAATGGATGCTGTGTTGAACAGTTTTTTTCAAAACAAAGTATGGACCAGAAACTGCACAATTTTGACTGTTTGGGTGTCATCAGCATCAACTCCTAGACCAAGAAACGCTGTCCTAAAAGGTGCAAACTGCGCAGTCTGTGGAGGGTGTCTGGTCATTGGTTGCTGTGGGTCATGTCATGCTTGGAGCTCCATGGCGGGTGTCTGGTCATTGGTCGCTGTGGGTCATGTCATGCTTGGAGCTCCATGGCGGGTGTCTGGTCATTGGTCGCTGTGGGTCATGTCATGCTTGGAGCTCCATGGCGGGTGTCTGGTCATTGGTCGCTGTGGGTCATGTCATGCTTGGATCTCCGGGCAGGTGTCTGGTCATTGGTCGCTGTGGGTCACACCATGCTTGGATCTCCGGGCAGGTGTCTGGTCATTGGTCGCTGTGGGTCATGCCATGCTTGGAGCTCCATGGCGGTTGTCTGGTCATTGGTCGCTGTGGGTCACGCCATGCTTGGAGCTCCATGGCGGGGGTCTGGTCATTGGTCGCTGTGGGTCACGCCATGCTTGGAGCCATAACAGGTCTATGCTCGCTTGCTCCAAAGTGTAACCATCTGTCTCCGACATGATGGGACTTATGGGCTGTATACCACCGGCAGCATTGAATTTCGTCCCTCCTCCCAAGCAACTAAGCCTGTCATCAGGAGACCTGGGTACTGTACCACCTACTTCCCAAACAACCCCAGAGATAAGAGAACTTATCGACTGGTCCTGGGAAGACCCCTAGTTGGCAGGTGGGGATAGGACCTCGGTATCCACCGGCCATACAGGGAAGCTGAGCAGCCTGCCCAGCTCTCCAACCCCAGATGGAGATGTTAGGAGTGGGGACAGTCTGTTCCCCCCCTCCCCCCCCTCCTGCTCCCGAGCGAATTACAGGGAGGGAAGTGTGACGTCCTTCCTCCCCAGCGGCAGTGTGTTATTGGGAGAAGAGACCATTGGTCTCCCTCCCAGCGGCAGTGTATCATGCAGGGAAAAGGAGACAAACAATCTCTCTCCCCAGCGGCAGACAGACTTACAGGGAGAGGAGAGTATTGTCCTCCATCCCCATCAGCAGTATGAGTTACAATGAGTGGAGACGGTCGGTCTCACTCCCCAGCAGCAGTGTGCAACACAGGGAGTGGAGACAGTCGGTCTCACTCCCCAGCGGCCAAGTATGTTACAGGGAGTGGAGACAACTGGTTCCACTCCCCAGCGGCAGGGCGAGTTATTGGGAGTGGAAACGGTCGGTCTCATTCCCCAGCGGCAGTGTGCATAACAGGGAGAGGAGCGTATCGTCCTCTCTCCTCAGGGGCAGGGTACTATACAGGGAGTGGAGACGGTCGTTCTCACTCCCCAGCAGCAGTGTGCAACCCATGGAGAGGAGAGTATCGTCCTCCGTTCCCAGCAGCAGTGTGGGTCCCAGGGGGAGGAGACGGCCGGTCCCTCTCCCCAGTGGCAGGGCTTTTTACAGGGAGAGGAGACAACCGGTCTCTTTCCCCAGTAGCAGTGCAAGTTACTGTGAGTGGGGACAGCTGGTCCCACTTCCTAGCGGCAGGAGTTCACCTAGAGAGGATAATTGCACCCTTCATCCCCAGCGACAACTTGGTCTACACAGAGTGGAGTGCAGCAGTTTTCCTCCCCAACAGGACCTGGAATTTACAAACGGAACCTTGTGGCAGGAGGCCCTCTTTACAGCTGACCCTTTTGGGAAGGGTCACCAGACTAACACAGACCCAGACCGGTTGGAGCTCTGGGGTCTGGTTAGTCTCCGCAGAAGGGGGAATATATGTGACAAACGCCACTTTCCACAGACGTTTGCCACAGACTTCTGGAGGAGTGTGGAAGCTGGCCTCCTGCCCACCGACTGTAAAGACCCATATTTAATTCCCCCTGGTTTGGCACTTTCAATTCGTGTGCATAGAACAGAACGCTAGCTCCCTGGCAGCCGTTCACATGGACCAAAACCGCTAATAGATTTCAGGGGGACTTAGCAGCGAATTCCCTGGAACTATTTTCGGCATCAAGACTTTGTGGTTCCCAGTCGGTCCCCAGCGGCCCTTAGCCGCAATTCTGTGGAACTATTTTTGACATAGGATCGTGTGGTCGGTCAAATTATGAGTTCCAGGAAAATCCTAAACCCATAAACCGATCTGGGTGATTTTTTGGATACCTTTTAGGGCTTTTTATGTATTTTTTTTTTTTTTGTAAACTTTATTTTTGTATGAAAGATCATTTTGAAAAAATTACAATACCATACGTGTCAGAGTAGTGGCATTTGACTTATAGGATGAGTTAGTCTCAATGATAACAACAACATGTCGTTTTACATTCGGTATGACAATTTGTTACTAGTTGGAACGGTGATCTTTCAGTTTCGTTATTATATAACTCGGAGGAAAAAATACCAGCGGTGAGCATTTCAACAAACTTTCTATAATGAACAGCCTGTGGTGGCTTATGGTCATGTAGAGTATGTGGGATGGGACTTTTTGCTAAGCTCGTTAATGTGATCCCCGTCTAGTGTCGGAGGTCTGTTGTGTGATCCCTTGTGGTGAGTTCTGCGTTCGTGTCCCTTCCCGTGTACGGAAAGAAGAAAGAGTAGAGAACAGTGGTGAGAAGAGGATAGTAAGAGGGGGGGGGGGAGTATTTAAGAGGAAGATGAAGGGATAGAGGGAGGTATGGAGGGGGGGGGGGAGGTGCGCCGGTGTGGTGCAGAGTGCGGCTATGCCTCGAGTCCTTTTCCTGTTTCTCAGTGGGGTGGTCTGGGGTGGGTCAGGCGTACTCGCTATTTACCCAAGGTTCCCACATCCTTTCAAATTTGGACGTGGTACCCCGAACTCTAGCTGTGAGGTTGTCCATCAGGTAGACTTCTTTAATATTGGATATGACCCGTTTAATTGGCGGCATATCTATCTTAAGCCACGATTGAGCTAAGGCTCTCCTAGCTGCTAACGTCAGTTTTTGTATTAACCTCAGTTCCCTATTTGTCCAGTTGTCTATTTGTCTGTTTAATAAGTATGTCCAAGGGTTGAGCTCCGGGGCTCTCTGAAATATTTTCTCAATAATGTTGTATATTTGCTTCCAAAAAATTTGTACCTTAGGGCATTCCCACCACATGTGGAGGTAGGTGCCCCTGTGGCCACACCCCCTCCAACAGTCATCAGATGGAGTTTGTTTCATGTGGAATAGTTTGACCGGGGTGGTGTACCATCTAAGCATTGTTTTGAGGGATTGTTCTTGAAGAGTTACGCTGATGGATACTGAGTTGTTGGCCTCCCATATGTCCCTCCATTCCACCCCCTCCAGTACTTCTCCTAATTCCCTTTCCCATGTGTCTGTGTATGTCAATGTGCCCCATTCCTCAGTTTCGGAGCTAATGTGCCCATATAACGTGGATATTAGGCTCTGTGGAGTTGCTTCGCGAAGGCACATTCTCTCAAAAAAGGTCAGAGGACCCTTGCCCGCTTTTTGTATTTGGGGGTGCTGTATGTAGTCCCGTAGTTGTAGGTAGCGGAAAAAATCCGCTGGTGTAAGGTGTGCTTTCTGTTTGAGGTGTTCGAATGATATGACCTCGTTATTTTGAAACATATGACATATTCTTTGTAGTCCCACGTTTTCGAGATTTGCGAACTCTCTGGGTGCCATACCAGGGGGGAAGGCCCTATTTCTCAACAGGGGTGTTAATGGGGATGGTGATGATGCCAATTTGTATTTGTGTGCCGATAGGTCCCATATTCGTAGGGAGTTCAGTATTGCGGGGCAGTCGGTTCTCAGGATGGGTCTTTCATCCCTAGATACCCACATGTGATATTGGGGCAGGTCGGGGCCAGTAAGGAGGGACTCCAGATCTACCCATCTCCTCATGTCTAGGGGCGCGTGCCACATAGCCACCTGTGCGAGCTGTGCCGCCAAATAATAAAAATATAAATGTGGCAATCCTAACCCCCCCCTCTGTTTCTGCCTGTATAATATATTTCGGGATATTCTATGGCGTCGGTTTTGCCACACAAATTCCCCTATGGCCTTTTGCAGTGGGGCTAAATCTGATTTAAGGAGTTTAACAGGTAGTGCTTGGAAAAGGAACAGGATACGGGGTAGTATGTTCATTTTGATAGCATGAATACGGCCTATCCAGGATATGGGTTTATCTATCCATTTCTCCATGTCCCGCCTCAGGGTGTGCATGAGTGGTGTGTAATTTTGTTGGAATAATTTGGTCGGGTCTCGGGTTAGGTGAATCCCCAGATACTTTATGTGGTCTCTTTCTATTTTTTATGTATTTTTAAGGTACTTTTGGGGTGTTTGGGAAAGGTGTATAATTGAGTTTAATACAGTGCTTGACTCCATTATCTCCCAGGCACAGGGGAGGGATTAACTTGTTTTGTATGTAAATGACCTGCACCTGAGAGCCAATGTAATCGTGTGTATGTTTTTACTGTAGTCTACTCTCAGGTCCAGTGGGTGTGCCCCTTGCATGGGGACCTGCATATAAGGCCAATTGTGGCTGCCAATAAACATATTCCAGGTTGTACTCCCTGAACTATGTGTCGTCTGGTTACTGGGAGGGGAAAGGGCTATTCTTTAATCACTGTTCCAGTGTGGAGGATTCAGCGGGGAAAGTTCTTGTAAGGACTAGAGCTCCCAGGACGAAGTATCGTCCAGTGCCTGGGGGTGTCTAGAGCAGAGCGGTTCTAGGACCCCAGTCAAGCCACGGCAACTGTGGGCAGAAGTGCTGCGGTTTGTCCCCTGTTTCAGCTAGGAAGCGGTCCTTGGTGGTGGTACCCAGCCAGGTGTACAGGGCGATCCGTTACACACAGTAATGGTTTCCGTGCTGGGAGGCCCTTGGTCACACAATAATTGCCACGGTAGGGAGAGGCCCTTGGTCACGCAGTAATGGTTGCCGTAGTAAGAGGCCCTTGGTCATGCAGTAATGGCCACGGTAGGGCGAGGCCCTTGGTCACACAATAATTGCCACGGTAGGGAGAGGCCCTTGGTCACGCAGTAATGGCCACGGTAGGGAGAGGCCCTTGGTCACGCAGTAATGGCCACGGTAGGGAGAGGCCCTTGGTCACGCAGTAATGGCCACGGTAGGGCGAGGCCCTTGGTCACACAATAATTGCCACGGTAGGGAGAGGCCCTTGGTCACACAATAATTGCCACGGTAGGGAGAGGCCCTTGGTCACGCAGTAATGGCCACGGTAGGGAGAGGCCCTTGGTCACGCAGTAATGGCCACGGTAGGGAGAGGCCCTTGGTCACGCAGTAATGGCCACGGTAGGGAGAGGCCCTTGGTCACGCAGTAATGGCCGCCGTAGGGAGAGGCTCTTGGTCCCGCAGTAATGGTTGCCGTGCTGGGACGTCCTGGGTCACGCAGTAATGGTTGCCGTGCTGGGACGTCCTTGGTCACGCAGTAATGGCCGCCTTAGTGAGAGGCTCTTGGTCACGCAGTAATGGTTGCCGTGCTGGGACGTCCTGGGTCACGCAGTAATGGTTGCCGTGCTGGGACGTCCTTGGTCACGCAGTAATGGTTGCCGTAGTAAGAGGCCCTTGGTCACACAATAATGGCCACGGTAGGGAGAGGCCCTTGGTCACGCAGTAATGGCCACGGTAGGGAGAGGCCCTTGGTCACGCAGTAATGGCCACGGTAGGGAGAGGCCCTTGGTCACGCAGTAATGGCCACAGTAGGGAGAGGCCCTTGGTCACGCAGTAATGGCCACGGTAGGGAGAGGCCCTTGGTCACGCAGTAATGGCCACGGTAGGGAGAGGCCCTTGGTCACGCAGTAATGGCCACGGTAGGGAGAGGCCCTTGGTCACGCAGTAATGGCCACGGTAGGGAGAGGCCCTTGGTCACGCAGTAATGGCCACGGTAGGGAGAGGCCCTTGGTCACGCAGTAATGGCCACGGTAGGGAGAGGCCCTTGGTCACGCAGTAATGGCCACGGTAGGGAGAGGCCCTTGGTCACGCAGTAATGGCCACGGTAGGGAGAGGCCCTTGGTCACGCAGTAATGGCCACGGTAGGGAGAGGCCCTTGGTCACGCAGTAATGGCCACGGTAGGGAGAGGCCCTTGGTCACGCAGTAATGGCCACGGTAGGGAGAGGCCCTTGGTCACGCAGTAATGGCCACGGTAGGGAGAGGCCCTTGGTCACGCAGTAATGGCCACGGTAGGGAGAGGCCCTTGGTCACGCAGTAATGGCCACGGTAGGGAGAGGCCCTTGGTCACGCAGTAATGGCCACGGTAGGGAGAGGCCCTTGGTCACGCAGTAATGGCCACGGTAGGGAGAGGCCCTTGGTCACGCAGTAATGGCCGCCGTAGGGAGAGGCTCTTGGTCCCGCAGTAATGGTTGCCGTGCTGGGACGTCCTGGGTCACGCAGTAATGGTTGCCGTGCTGGGACGTCCTGGGTCACACAGTAATGGTTGCCGTGCTGGGACGTCCTGGGTCACACAGTAATGGTTGCCGCGCTGGGACGTCCTGGGTCACGCAGTAATGGTTGCCGCGCTGGGACGTCCTGGGTCACGCAGTAATGGTTGCCGCGCTGGGACGTCCTGGGTCACGCAGTAATGGTTGCCGCGCTGGGACGTCCTGGGTCACGCAGTAATGGTTGCCGCGCTGGGACGTCCTGGGTCACGCAGTAATGGTTGCCGCGCTGGGACGTCCTGGGTCACGCAGTAATGGTTGCCGCGCTGGGACGTCCTGGGTCACGCAGTAATGGTTGCCGCGCTGGGACGTCCTGGGTCACGCAGTAATGGTTGCCGCGCTGGGACGTCCTGGGTCACGCAGTAATGGTTGCCGCGCTGGGACGTCCTGGGTCACGCAGTAATGGTTGCCGCGCTGGGACGTCCTGGGTCACGCAGTAATGGTTGCCGCGCTGGGACGTCCTGGGTCACGCAGTAATGGTTGCCGCGCTGGGACGTCCTGGGTCACGCAGTAATGGTTGCCGCGCTGGGACGTCCTGGGTCACGCAGTAATGGTTGCCGCGCTGGGACGTCCTGGGTCACGCAGTAATGGTTGCCGCGCTGGGACGTCCTGGGTCACGCAGTAATGGTTGCCGCGCTGGGACGTCCTGGGTCACGCAGTAATGGTTGCCGCGCTGGGACGTCCTGGGTCACGCAGTAATGGTTGCCGCGCTGGGACGTCCTGGGTCACGCAGTAATGGTTGCCGCGCTGGGACGTCCTGGGTCACGCAGTAATGGTTGCCGCGCTGGGACGTCCTGGGTCACGCAGTAATGGTTGCCGCGCTGGGACGTCCTGGGTCACGCAGTAATGGTTGCCGCGCTGGGACGTCCTGGGTCACGCAGTAATGGTTGCCGCGCTGGGACGTCCTGGGTCACGCAGTAATGGTTGCCGCGCTGGGACGTCCTGGGTCACGCAGTAATGGTTGCCGCGCTGGGACGTCCTGGGTCACGCAGTAATGGTTGCCGCGCTGGGACGTCCTGGGTCACGCAGTAATGGTTGCCGCGCTGGGACGTCCTGGGTCACGCAGTAATGGTCGCCGCGCTGGGACGTCCTGGGTCACGCAGTAATGGTCGCCGCGCTGGGTCACGCAGTAATGGTCGCCGTGCTGGGTCACGCAGTAATGGTCGCCGTGCTGGGTCACATTGTAATGACAATTAATAAACAAGACAGGAGCTCGCTTGGGGAAGATCTACTTAAAGAAAATACATTGTCTGCAATTTAAATATTATTTAAATGACCTTCTAGCTTTATTGCTGTGGAGCTCTGTGATTACTCATACACATTGCATATTACTGTGAGTTTTATTAACTCTGGAGCTCTGCGATACCCTCCTACATACTATGTGTTTTACACATACATTCCTTGTATCATAGAGGGAAACAAGTTATATAAAGACTAGCAAAATGATGATACCATAGCACTTGTAGTAGTGATGTCTATGTATTAGGACACGTACCTCTCACCTCCTCCTGTTGTCTGTGTATTAGGAGGAGGTGAGCGGTAGGTGTCCTGATACCTGTGTATTAGGAGGAGGTGAGAGGTAGGTGTCCTGATACCTGTGTATTAGGAGGAGGTGAGAGGTAGGTGTCCTGATACCTGTGTATTAGGAGGAGGTGAGAGGTAGGTGTCCTGATGTCTGTGTATTAGGAGGAGGTGAGAGGTAGGTGTCCTGATGTCTGTGTATTAGGAGGAGGTGAGAGGTACGTGTCCTGATGTCTGTGTATTAGGAGGAGGTGAGAGGTAGGTGTCCTGATACCTGTGTATTAGGAGGAGGGGAGAGGTACGTGTCCTGATGTCTGTGTATTAGGAGGAGGGGAGAGGTACGTGTCCTGATGTCTGTGTATTAGGAGGAGGTGAGAGGTAGGTGTCCTGATACCTGTGTATTAGGAGGAGGGGAGAGGTACGTGTCCTGATACCTGTGTATTAGGAGGAGGTGAGAGGTAGGTGTCCTGATGTCTGTGTATTAGGAGGTGAGAGGTAGGTGTCCTGATGTCTGTGTATTAGGAGGAGGTGGGAGGTAGGTGTCCTGATGTCTGTGTATTAGGAGGAGGTGAGAGGTAGGTGTCCTGATGTCTGTGTATTAGGAGGGGGTGAGAGGTAGGTGTCCTGATGTCTGTGTATTAGGAGGCGGTGAGAGGTAGGTGTCCTGATGTCTGTGTATTAGGAGGAGGTGAGAGGTAGGTGTCCTGATACCTGTGTATTAGGAGGAGGGGAGAGGTACGTGTCCTGATACCTGTGTATTAGGAGGAGGTGAGAGGTAGGTGTCCTGATGTCTGTGTATTAGGAGGAGGTGAGAGGTAGGTGTCCTGATGTCTGTGTATTAGGAGGTGAGAGGTAGGTGTCCTGATGTCTGTGTATTAGGAGGCGGTGAGAGGTACGTGTCCTGATGTCTGTGTATTAGGAGGAGGGGAGAGGTACGTGTCCTGATGTCTGTGTAATAGGAGGAGATGAGAGGTAGGTGTCCTGATGTCTGTGTATTAGGAGGCGGTGAGAGGTACGTGTCCTGATGTCTGTGTATTAGGAGGAGGGGAGAGGTACGTGTCCTGATGTCTGTGTAATAGGAGGAGATGAGAGGTACGTGTCCTGATACCTGTGTATTAGGAGGAGGTGAGAGGTAGGTGTCCTGATGTCTGTGTATTAGGAGGTGAGAGGTAGGTGTCCTGATGTCTGTGTATTAGGAGGAGGTGGGAGGTAGGTGTCCTGATGTCTGTGTATTAGGAGGAGGTGAGAGGTAGGTGTCCTGATGTCTGTGTATTAGGAGGGGGTGAGAGGTAGGTGTCCTGATGTCTGTGTATTAGGAGGCGGTGAGAGGTAGGTGTCCTGATGTCTGTGTATTAGGAGGAGGTGAGAGGTAGGTGTCCTGATACCTGTGTATTAGGAGGAGGGGAGAGGTACGTGTCCTGATACCTGTGTATTAGGAGGAGGGGAGAGGTAGGTGTCCTGATGTCTGTGTATTAGGAGGAGGTGAGAGGTAGGTGTCCTGATGTCTGTGTATTAGGAGGTGAGAGGTAGGTGTCCTGATGTCTGTGTATTAGGAGGCGGTGAGAGGTACGTGTCCTGATGTCTGTGTATTAGGAGGAGGTGAGAGGTAGGTGTCCTGATGTCTGTGTATTAGGAGGTGAGAGGTACGTGTCCTGATGTCTGTGGTGAGAGGATGGTATAACATACTAACGCTGTTCTCCGCACACAGTTTGAGCCCCCTCCTGCCCGAATCTGGAATTGTTGAAGATATTGATGTGGAAACTGCTCTTGAAACAAACAAGGAGCAATTCTACCAGTTAAAGAGCCAACCCATTGCGACAAGGCAAGTGTACTAGACAAAAAATGTGGCATTATACAGCGGGTACAGTCAGAGGGTGGCACAGGACGTACAGTGACAGGTGGTATACAGCGGGTACGGTCAGAGGGTGGCACAGGACGTACAGTGACAGGTGGTATACAGCAGGTACAGTCAGAGGGTGGCACAGGACGTACAGTGACAGGTGGTATACAGCGGGTACAGTCAGAGGGTGGCACAGGACGTACAGTGACAGGTGGTATACAGCAGGTACGGTCAGAGGGTGGCACAGGACGTACAGTGACAGGTGGTATACAGCAGGTACGGTCAGAGGGTGGCACAGGACGTACAGTGACAGGTGGTATACAGCAGGTACGGTCAGAGGGTGGCACAGGACGTACAGTGACAGGTGGTATACAGCAGGTACAGTCAGAGGGTGGCACAGGACGTACAGTGACAGGTGGTATACAGCAGGTACGGTCAGAGGGTGGCACAGGACGTACAGTGACAGGTGGTATACAGCAGGTACGGTCAGAGGGTGGCACAGGACGTACAGTGACAGGTGGTATACAGCAGGTACGGTCAGAGGGTGGCACAGGACGTACAACGATGGGTGGCACAGGACGTACAGTGACAGGTGGTATACAGCAGGTACGGTCAGAGGGTGGCACAGGACGTACAACGATGGGTGGCACAGGACGTACAGTGACAGGTGGTATACAGCGGGTACAGTCAGAGGGTGGCACAGGACGTACAACGATGGGTGGCACAGGACGTACAGTGACAGGTGGCATTATACAACAGACACAGAGGGCGGCACAGTGACAGGTGGCATTCTAGAGCAAACACGGTCAGAGTGGCACATTAAAGCCCAGGCCAAGAGTTATAGTGGTTTTAATGCCAGTCTCAGAATATACCTGCACATATTATGCCAACTCACATTTGGGTTTTTTTCATAGTCAGAACAAAGAGACTCCGTTAGCACCCCTACAGACACCTGGCACAATGACATTGCGGGTACTGCAACGCCAGCAGCTGATGAGGGCTCAGACCCAGGAACAGGAGCGCAGAGAGCAGGAGCAACAGGCAGCTCAGAACCTGATAGAACGTGGGAATCCTATACCCGCCACACCAGCCATCAGCGTTAACAATGTAACCCGCCCCACACAGGTGCCACTAGAGGTACTAAAGGTAAGTTTTGTGGCAAGCTACCTGCAGAAATTACTCTTTCATCAAAAGACTCCTCAAATACCCCCCAACATGCATATACAGGGAGACCCCCCCCGGGTACCACTAGCATGCACATACAGGGTGCCTGCCCCCCCCCCCCCCCCGAGTACCACTAGCATGCACATACAGGGTGCCCCCCCCATCCCCCCTGATGACCCCCCCTCGATTATCCCCAGCGTGCACATACTGGGAGACCCCTCCCCCCCCCCTCGATTACCCCCAGCGTGCACATACTGGGAGACCCCCCCCCCCCCTCGATTACCCCCAGCGTGCACATACTGGGAGACCACCCCCCCCCTCGATTACCCCCAGCGTGCACATACTGGGAGACCCCCCCCCCCTCGATTACCCCCAGCGTGCACATACTGGGAGACCCCCCCCCCCTCGATTACCCCCAGCGTGCACATACTGGGAGACCCCCCCTCGATTACCCCCAGCGTGCACATACTGGGAGACCCCCCCTTCGATTACCCCCAGCGTGCACATACTGGGAGACCCCCCCCTTCGATTACCCCCAGCGTGCACATACTGGGAGACCCCCCCTTCGATTACCCCCAGCGTACACATACTGGGAGACCCCCACCCCCCTCGAGTACCCCCAGCGTACACATACTGGGAGACCCCCCCCCCCCCTCGAGTACCCCCAGCGTGTACCTACAGGGAGAACCACCCCTCGCGTACCCCCAGCGTGTACCTACAGGGAGAACCCCCCCCCCGAGTACCCCCAGCGTGTACCTACAGGGAGACTCTATGAAGAACAAGTGCTAAACGTGGAACAAAGGGCAGGCATACTATATTTGTTTCCTTGGTGAGCGCTCCATGTTTAGACTCTTGTTTTAGGGATGGTCTATATACAAAATGTCTGCCACGTTCAGACATGGAGTCTGCTGCTAATCACCAGTGCTGTGCAGCATAGGATTGCTTCCCTCCCAATGGCTATCAACAAGCTCTCTATAAACCTGTTACATTGCAGGTCCAAACCCACCTGGAAAACCCAACCAAGTACCACATCCAGCAGTCACAGCGCCAGCAAGTTAAGCAGTATCTCTCCACAACCATGGGGGCCAAACTGCCCCTTCTAGGCTCTGCTCCAGGTACCAGCACTGCCAACAACGCTGGCACATCTCCGCTCCCAGCGCAGCCTGCCATGCCGTCAGCAAGCAGTGCCCCGAACAGTCCCCTGGCAATGCTCAACATTGGCTCAAACTCCGAAAAAGAGGTGAGTAGTTGCACTCTGAGACCAGTGAAGTGAATAGGACTTTCCTGCTATTGCTTATATTTATCATTAACTTTTTAGATTGATGATGTCATTGATGAAATCATTAGCCTAGAATCCAGCTTTAATGATGAAATGATGGGATTTGTGGACAGAAGTCAGCTGCCTAGTACAGTAAGTCACTAAATGGATTCCAGTAACAATGTGGACACATCTTGCATGGTAATGGGGCAAATAGCCTTTCTATCTGGTGATCTAGCCCTTGGTAAAGCCAGTGATAATGCCCTGAAATTCAGGAATACATGAAAGAGTGGTCTAGAGGCCTATATGTTGTCCTTTCTATGCCAAAACACTCAGTAAAAATACTGAAACACGTGACCTTGTCTGTGTTTAACCCACTGACTTTGCATACAGCTACCTGGAAATATTCTTGATGTTTATTGCACTTCTGGAATGTCCGCCCCAGTGATCACTGTGAGCAATTCCTGTCCGGCTGACCTGACCAATATAAAGAAAGAATATCCAGGTGGGTGAATGGAGGCTCATTACCAGTTCAACAAATCAATGAGTTGCCCAGCAAATAATCTCATCCATGTCTTCCTCTTTCAGATCACGAAGTGAAAGCATTGTCCAAGGAGCGACAGAAGAAAGACAATCACAACCTGAGTAAGGGGATAATTAATGGGGAGGGACAGGGCAGGAGACCGTGAATGGGGGACATACAACGGGAGAGTCTGTCCAGGAGACCGAGAATAGGGGGACATACAACGGGAGAGTCTGTCCAGGAGACCGAGAATAGGGGGACATACAACGGGAGAGTCTGTCCAGACCGAGAATAGGGGGACATACAACGGGGCAGTCTGTCCAGGAGACCGAGAATAGGGGGACATACAGTTGGGGAGTCTGTCCAGGAGACCGATAATAGGGGGACATACAATTGGGACATCATGAATGGGGGAGATGGGCCAGGAGACCAAGAATTGGGGACATACAGTGGGGAACACCATAAAGGGAAGAGTCTGTCCAGCAGACCGAGAATGGGGGAGCTACAGTGGAGAACACCTTGAATGGGTGAGATGGGCCAAGAGATTGAGAGTGATAGCGCTACAGTGGGGGACACTATGAATGGGGAAGTCTGTCCAGCAGACAGAGAATAGGGGTCATAGAGTGGGGGAACCATGAATGGAGGGAATGTCTTTCATTGGGGACATAGGCTTGGTGGTCCATGATTGGTGAGACCGGGTAGGGGAATCATGAATGGGGCATGTTACCATTAGTAGAGAAGATGGAAGGGGAAGTCTGTTAAGACGTGATGGGGACGGGGTCCATGATTGGAGTAGCTGGAGCAGAGGGACCATTAATGGAGCATCAATGTATGATACTTGTGGAATAGTGATTATCCCACGCACCTTGCGTCACGTGAACCCCTTCACTCCCTGTCATGTCATCCCCATTAGAATGCAGGGAGCGCAGTGTATAAGCCGCCATCAAGATCCGGCAGGATTTGCTCTAGGGACTTGATCTAACTCTTAATCTAGAATAGAAATCGGCCACAGTAAGACAGGAAATGATGGCCCAGCTCACACGGCTGGATTTTATCTTTTTAGATTTTGTTTTAATATTTTGCCTTCAATCCCAGTTTGGTATCAGCAGAACATACAGACATTTCATGTATAAACACTTTTTTTTTAAATTTATTTTTGCCTCTATTTTCTATGTATTCTCGATCAAGTCCATCACAAAATAACGCGTCCGCTCCAGCCCACAGCGTCTCTTTAAACACAATTTCTGGTTGATATTTCCCAGCCGGAGCTGAATTGTGTCACCTGTCCCCAGCAACTATTCAAATCACTGTGTATTATTCTCTGATAGCTGGAGTTTAGGCAATTCCCCAATTGTAGCTTGTTGTATAATCCTGCTGAGCCCTGGCAATGCCTTTGCATGTTGATTGGTAGGTTTTTATTTGCAACAAATGCTTCCATTCTTGTAGAAGACATTGGTTCTGTCATTAGTGGAGGGAAACGGAGGAGCAGTATTCTTTATAACGTAGTCCGGCCCGGCCAGCACCAGGGTACAATTAGCTCGTTCTCATGTCTTCCTCCTGTAAGAGAAGGGAGAGGAGCTAAAAATGATGTCCTGCACAATGTTGTCTTTGTAAGTGTGTGGAGTGTGCCACATAGAGCGCTAAACACTGCCTTTCCAGCTGAGCTCTTTACGTAGCCCCCACTGACTGAAGTCTACTGAAAGACTGGAAGCCAGTCTCCCTCTCTATTACACATAATGGTGATACAGTAATCAAATTAACCAGAGACGCAGTTAGTACAGAGAGCGTATTTATTCTGGGAACAATAAATGGGCAGGTATGTAAGAACCGCACCCAAACCGGTCTGACCAGCACAAGCTTGGGCCTGCAGGAGAGAGACAGGCGTTCTATAACCTACTGTGTTCACCAGACGAGCCGATCCAGGCCTCCTCGTTCCCCTCTAATAATACTTTGTTCCTGTATTATTACAAAAAGGAAGCAATGTGATTCCGAGGCTCTACTTGCCATTGCAGACGATTTCCTTCTTTCAAACGTAACAAAATGTATGTTTCTATCTTCTCTTCTGTATGCAGTTGAACGTCGGCGAAGATTTAATATTAATGACCGAATTAAGGAGCTTGGAACATTAATCCCAAAATCCAGTGACCCGTGAGTGGAAATTTATCCCCTCATTATCTCACATGCCTGTTAGCCCCCCCACTATCTCACATGCCTGTTAGCCCCCCCGCTATCTCACATGCCTGTTAGCCCCCCCGCTATCTCACATGCCTGTTAGCCCCCCCGCTATCTCACATGCCTGTTAGCCCCCCCGCTATCTCACATGCCTGTTAGCCCCCCCCGCTATCTCACATGCCTGTTAGCCCCCCCGCTATCTCACATGCCTGTTAGCCCCCCCACTATCTCACATGCCTGTTGGCCCCCCCACTATCTCACATGCCTGTTGGCCCCCCCCACTATCTCACATGCCTGTTGGCCCCCCCACTATCTCACATGCCTGTTGGCCCCCCCACTATCTCACATGCCTGTTGGCCCCCCCACTATCTCACATGCCTGTTGGCCCCCCCACTATCTCACATGCCTGTTGGCCCCCCCACTATCTCACATGCCTGTTGGCCCCCCCACTATCTCACATGCCTGTTAGCCCCCCCCACTATCTCACATGCCTGTTAGCCCCCCCCACTATCTCACATGCCTGTTAGCCCCCCCCACTATCTCACATGCCTGTTAGCCCCCCCCACTATCTCACATGCCTGTTAGCCCTCCCCACTATCTCACATGCCTGTTAGCCCTCCCCACTATCTCACATGCCTGTTAGCCCCCCCCCACTATCTCACATGCCTGTTAGCCCCCCCCCACTATCTCACATGCCTGTTAGCCCCCCCCCACTATCTCACATGCCTGTTAGCCCCCCCCCACTATCTCACATGCCTGTTAGCCCCCCCCCACTATCTCACATGCCTGTTAGCCCCCCCCCACTATCTCACATGCCTGTTAGCCCCCCCCCACTATCTCACATGCCTGTTAGCCCCCCCCACTATCTCACATGCCTGTTAGCCCCCCCCCACTATCTCACATGCCTGTTAGCCCCCCCCACTATCTCACATGCCTGTTAGCCCCCCCCACTATCTCACATGCCTGTTAGCCCCCCCACTATCTCACATGCCTGTTAGCCCCCCCCACTATCTCACATGCCTGTTAGCCCCCCCCACTATCTCACATGCCTGTTAGCCCCCCCACTATCTCACATGCCTGTTAGCCCCCCCCACTATCTCACATGCCTGTTAGCCCCCCCCACTATCTCACATGCCTGTTAGCCCCCCCCACTATCTCACATGCCTGTTAGCCCCCCCCACTATCTCACATGCCTGTTAGCCCCCCCCACTATCTCACATGCCTGTTAGCCCCCCCCCCACTATCTCACATGCCTGTTAGCCCCCCCCCCACTATCTCACATGCCTGTTACCTCCCCATTATCTTGCACACCTGTAACCTCCCCATTATCTTGTACGCCTGTTCACCCACTATTATCTTGCACACATGTGACACTGTCCTCTTTCCTGGTTAGTGGTAGTCCTAGTCTGTATGCTCTCCTCCTGTTCCTTCAGGGAGGTTCGCTGGAATAAAGGAACTATCCTAAAGGCGTCTGTTGAGTACATCCGAAAATTGCAAAAAGAACAACAGCGTGTCCGTGAGCTGGAAGGCAGACAGCGCAAACTGGAGCATGTTAACCAGAGTTTGATGCTGCGTATCCAGGTAACCGGGAGTACAGCTCTGTACACTGACAGACACTGACATTCCACATGTGTTCCTCACTTACTGTACATGTCATTTGCAGGAGTTGGAGATGCAGGCTCAGATGCATGGACTCAACCCTCATTCCACCATCTCCGCAGACACTCCTAAGACAGAGTCCACATCCGAAGCATTGTCAGATTTCTTCACCAACCTCTCTCAGCCCCTCAATACATCCTCTTTAGACTTGGGAACTGCCACCTACTCTGACCCACTGAGTGACTTGGTGGACAGTAGCCTAAGTTTTCACCTCAATCTGACAGGAGACTCGGCTATTGAAGACATTCTTATGGATGATGCCTTGTCCCCAATGGGCAGAGAAGATCCTCTCCTCTCCTCGGTTTCTCCTGGTGCCTCCAAAACCAGCAGTCCGCACAGCACCTTCAGCATGGAGGACGACCCTTGACTGGATTTAAACTTTTACCAAACTGACCCCAGTGCTGGCCTCCGATCTACAACCATAAGCCTATAAAACTGACCTACAGAGCAAGTCCCGTCAAACAGACCCTGGAGGTACGCTCTAGGGTAGACCAACTGTAGCTACAGAACACATATCTTCACTAATTAGCTGTTCATGAGATTTCATTTCCATCAGCCTTGCCTACTAAATGGAGTGGTGGTGACGTTTTCAGTCCTGGGGTCTCGTCTCCCGTGGTTGTAAATATGTGGGTTCTAATCTAACATAAAATGGCATTAAAGCAAGAAAGAACCCTGGTGGGATCACTGGCTGGGCCAATAAACATTCCCTGGCAGAGTACATACTGAATTCATAAGCATTCTCCCTAGTATGACTCCGGCTTACACATATAGTGGGCAACGATGACGTTTGATAAATATGAACTTTTCTGCCCCCAAGCACTCCATGGATTTCTTAAAACATGCATGTTCCTTCGTGTTATTGGAACATACTACTTTTATTTTTTTCGGTTTAAGATGTCCTCAAATTTTCTTGATGGTAATTTGCAGAGTAGAATGTCCCCCACTACCCCAGACATGGCATAGGAGAAGGCGCTAAAGGATGCTACTTTACAGGTAGTACCAGAGGCTACTGTAGGTGGAAAGGCCTCTTACTATACCAGAAGCCACAGTAGGTGGACAGGTCTCACACCAGAGGCCACCATATGTGGGCTCTTCTCTTATTATACTGGGGGTCATTACAGATGTACAGATCTTTTACTAAACCAGAGGCTACAGTACATGGACATTATTATACCAGAGGCCGCAGTAGGTGGACAGGTCTCACACCAGAGGCCACCATATGTGGACATTTCTTTTACTATACCAGAGGCCACAGTACATGGACATTATTATACCAGAGGCCGCAGTAGGTGGACAGATCTCTCGTATTCTTCAACCACAATAAGTTTTTATTTAAAAATAAAATAATCACCAGATATGCTGTGGAGGTTTAGGACAATGCTGTGACCGTGGGCTCTCATGTCAGGGCTAATTGTAGCCATTCTGTAGATGAAAGGTAATGTTGCTATGGATGTTGTATGATGATCCCAGGGCGAGCTTTGGGAATGGGGCAAGATTCATTTTATTGATGCAGAAATTAAGTGATTGTTACTGCAGACAGAACCCACACTGACGGCAGAGTCCTAACTGTCTAGCCACAGCGAGGTGCCGCCACATTATTTAACCCTCTTCTAATAATCCTGAAGGACTCTCTACAAATTAAAAAGTCGCTGTAAAACTAGGCTGCACTGTTTAAGTGCATGCCCCTACCTAGATGGAGGGGGACTGAGAAGCAATGTGTCATATAATGAATAATGGCTAAAGACATGCCTGGATGGGATTAGTTATAATGTGGGAAAATTTGCAATATAGTAATGAGTGTGCGGCGATAGAGCTGTGAGTGTATGTGGAGTGGGCGACGATAGAGCTGTGAGTGTATGTGGAGTGGGCGACGATAGAGCTGTGAGTGTATGTGGAGTGGGCGACGATAGAGCTGTGAGTGTATGTGGAGTGGGCGACGATAGAGCTGTGAGTGTATGTGGAGTGGGCGACGATAGAGCTGTGAGTGTATGCGGACTGTTACGGGACACTGCTGTGAGTGTATGCGGAGCGTGCCGGGACAGAGCTGTGAGTGTATGCGGTGTATGCGGAGCGTGCCGGGACAGAGCTGTGAGAGTATGTCGTTTTTGCTGGGACTTATATCATTACTCTATCTGTAAACAGAGTAATGATGTATAAAATATGTTGGGGTGTGTGTGTGTGTGTGGACAGGGCTATATTTGTATTGGGGGACATTGTTATGAGTATATTGGGGGAGCAGGCCTCACCCCATATCTTCTTTGTGCTTCTATATAATTTAGGATTGTCATGTATTTTGCATATTACAAAATTATTACATATAGCTGCAAATTCTTTAATAAAACATTTTACATTATCTTTAAAGTAAGACAATTTCTGGTGTTATATCTCTGGGAGGGGTGGTATCAAAACCATCCACAGCAGCAAGCACACTGTATCCCACACCTCCCCCAGGTACCAAACTGCAGAACAACACAGAGCCATACCTCGGCCAGTAAGGAGAATATAGGGAGTATGAGTGTAACGGAGGAACCCAGGCCATTATGGAGCGCTCCACACATAGTCATCAAAGCTAGATCCAGGATCTCTGGGACCTGTCTTTTGCTGGAAGGACTACCATGGTTATAGACCTTTCTCTGTATACCTTCTCCCATGTAGAAAGGCAATGATTAATTACCTCCCCCTCCCCCCCCCCCACATTAGCCAAGACTATCTTCAGGGGATAAAATGAACACGTTTATTGATCACATCTCTCTCTCTCTTTCTCTCCCTCCATCCCATCCATCCATCTTCGGGTCTTAGTCATGTTAGTCTCAGCTATAGAGGTAGACCTGCTATGTCTACTCAGTCAGTTCCAGGTGTGTGATTGGCTGGTTCTGTTCCTTCTAGGAGGTGTCCTGAGGCCCAATGGAAAGTACCCAAATCCTAGATATACTAGATGCCTCCTTACCTTACCGACATCCTCACCAAATACTAGCACCGCAATTGGTGATCAGGGTACCAAGCAACACCTGATCAGATTCATCGGATCATGGTACAGGTGATCCCAAAAGTGCCCTAACTCCACCTAGGAGGTAGAGTGAGCACCTGGGGCCCCTATATCCTTTCCTGACATTGATTTATAGCCCTTTTATTTGAAAGCTCCTGGTCTCTGTGCAGGAGGCCTCAAAGTCCCTCCATAGGCAAAGATTATTGAGGACATAAGGGGTAAGAGTATGGGAAATGTAAGTGGGTATGGAGAACATAGGGAGTGGTTACATGGAGGACATGGGGAGTAAGAGTCTCCTACCCCAACCAATATCCCCCCCCTCCCCCACTCCCTCTTTTTTTTTAAAATCTCATTCACATCCACTACACAAGAAGAATTCTGCTTTGCTTTGCTTCTTCCTACCCACCACTTCTCCCCTCATTTCATTCCCTCACATTTCATTTGCACTGTGTCTCCATCTCTTGCTCTGCCTCTCATTAAAATATTTAACCTGAGGTGTATTTCTTGCAGCCTTCATGCTTGCAACTATAAAAAAGCCAAATATTGACCCAAACTCCCCATCCAACTACCTCCCTATCTATCTCCATACTGCCTGTGACCCCCCTGTCCCTGAATTGTTGTTTATTGACTGGATATGTACTTTTACTGTAGTCCCCTCTCGGGTCCACTGGGGAAAGCCCTTGGAATATGTAATCAGAAACCCCTTTCATGGGGACTTGCATATAAGCCAAGTTATGGCTTTCATTAAAACTGTTCCACTTCACCCTCAACACAGAGCCTTGTCTCGTGATTGTAGGGAACAGCTATACCTGCTTCATTACCGCTTGGATTACTTCTTGGGAATACTACAGCATTACTCAAACTAGGGGGAAAGGACATCTCTGGCGGTGGAAACCCCTCTTCTCTCTGGGTGGCCGCCAGATTTGGTGGCAGTGGTGGGATGGTCCTTTGTTCCCCAGAGGAAATGCTAAATGAATGGAGAATCAGTATGACAAGCTGAAAAGACTGATGTTAAATAATTTATTGGGAAGCCGCGGTCGCACAGCCAGCAACCGACCTCGACAGCAATTACTTGCCGAATTAACTGAATTAGACCGAATGACTGCAATGGCCGAACCAATTGTCCTGAACATGGGAGAAAACGAAACACTGAGGTCCGTTCGGTTGAGGTTGGTGTTGCATGGGCCAAATCCTCCCACACCTTATCAACCAAGTGTTCAGCGCTGTTGAAGCCGAAGCTCAGGAAAAACAGGAATACCAGCTGCAGTTGGCTGAAATACAGCGAGCAGAGAACCCAGCTGTGGCAAATACTACCCCCTCTGTAGAATGGACAAATGTGCCTTGCACAGCATCCAAACAGTTTCAAGAAGCAGAGGGAGAAATAGATGGCTATCTTGCAGATTTCGAGAGACCGTGTGCGCTGCACAAAGTACTTAAAGACGAATGGGTCACCACTCTATTTGGCAAATTGTCAGGTAGAGCCACTGAAGCCTTCCGGGCTATACCTGACGAGACACAACTACCACGCAGTTAAGGAAGCCTTACTAGCCTGGTATGCAGTTACCCCCGAGGCATACCGCCAACGATTCCGGGAATCTAAAAAGAAAGGGGGGGGGGCATGTCGCCTACACCGTACGGCCTCCCACTGGGTCGCCGGATGCCAAGCATTATCGGAAGAGGATGTGCTACAGTTGTTCCTCCTAGAGCACTTCTTAAATTTGCTCCAACCAGAACTGCAGGAATGGGTCCGTGACCGGCGACCACTCACCTTGCCTGAAGCTGCCCGCCTGACAGACTAGTACACGGACGCTAGGTGGATGGAACTGACCACTGTAAGACCCTCTCCTGGCCCAGAGTGCTGGTCTCCGGTTCCCCCAGGCCCCACTTGTTATCAGGGACCACCCAGGTCTCAACAGAGCCAAGATCCGTTGCCATTGTTGCTACGAGTGGGGGTATGTTCACAGCAATTGCCCTGTGGAACCCCACAGGCCCTCGTGGGGGGCAACCCCAAACTTGCCGGACCCCGGCCGCTCACTGCTTGGAAGCTGAGGCCAACTCCGAAGAATATTTGGGAGTACTGTATGAGGCTGACCCTGTGCAAGCAGCCACCCAGGACAACCGCCAACTCCACCAGCAAGTTGGGCTGGTAGATGACCAGTTGGCCCAGGGAATACGTGACACTGGAGCTACCCTGACCCTAGTACAGTGACACTTGGTGTGAGATAAGGAGAACACAGGACAAATGGTAGCTGTCCGGGTTGCTGAGGGAGCTGTTTTTCGCTTACCTACCGCCCATGTTCACCTTAATTGGTGAGCTGGGTCAGGCATTGTGAACGTGGAGATTAGGGACCACTTGCCAGCTGAAGTTTTATTGGGGAATTGTCAGGATTACGAATTGATCCTGCACGCAGAACTGTAGCACACCTAGGGCTAAGGATAATGTCTAACCGGAACTTAGAATGGCCGGACTTAACGTATCCAAGAATAGTCAGAATACTTGCCGAGGTCAGGGATAGAGAATCAGACACAGCGATGAGGAAAAGCCAAAAGACAAGGATACCAGAAATCAGGGAAGTCAAAACTAAGCTAAAGTCAAATACCAAAAAATCAAGATCAGGAACACACTCTCTGATTACCATTAGGCAGAAACCTCGACAGGGCAATGAGAGAATGTAAAAATAAGTTTAAATAACCCTCCTGTTATTCCGATTAGCTGTAATTGGCCTTTGACCTCAAAATGTGTGCGTGTGTGACATCACGCGCACGCCAACGTCATTCTCAACATGGGCGGTCATGGAGCTATAAGGTGGCATAAATCCGCAGCGGCCAGCGTCCCTAGACATGCTGACATTATCAGGTATCCGGGCGCATGGGCAGGTCAGGACTATTCCGGTCAGGACGGTAAATACCATTAACCACTTTACCATAAGCGGATGAATTCTGTGACGGTAGTAATCAGTATTCCTGTTAGATATTCCCTTTTTCCCAATAATAGAATACTGCCAATAATCCACAGGGTAAAATAACGCTGGTATCGCCAAATAATCCACACATGAGCCAAAGCTTAATGCTGGAACAAGACTGATTTATTCGAAGCAAAAGGCATTCAATTTATACAGTACAAGCTCCTCCTCTGGGCCAGGCTAGATAAATGAGTTTCAGCAACATACTAAACTCAATTATCTGCTGACCAGAAAAATTACTATTTTTTTACAATTTTTAAAACTATACTTTATGCACATCATAACAATATAAAAAAACACATCCCTAGATAGCTGAGGATACTGTGAGCAACGTATTCAATTTGCACGAAAATCCGTTCGGTACTTTTTGTGTCGCATCGTGTGGAAGTTTGACTGGCTCGCCATGCGGTTGTATCCGATACAGAGTTCCACGGAATTGGTAGTAAGAGCCAGTCTACGTTCGGATAAAATTACACGAAAACCACTATGGTTAGAATGCAGATGGCAGATGGTTCATGGAGAATGCTCCCTTCGTTCGGTTGTTTGAAACTCCCGAATGCCGTCGTATACTGTAAGTGGAAATAGGTCAGACGGGACTTCCATGGGGACCGGGTGTTCGTGCGAGTGCTATGCCGAAAACAGTTCCAGGCACTTGCTGACCAAGTCCCGCTGGCTGCATTCGGGAGTTTAAGATGGCCGCCATCCATTGTTCTCACCACGAGCGTTTATATGCATTAAATGGCGGCTACCTAGGAGCATTCAATTACTTTTGCGGTTTCGTGTGGTTACATAGTGTTCCATGTTCTAATTGCTACCCAGGGTGGTCTCTGTTCGGTAAAACGAATGATTTACTGAATGAACAAATAAAACGAATGCTTTCAAGGCACTTAAATAGCAGAGAGGGAAAACAGCCGAATGAATATAGGAGAATCCTTCACAAATTCGTTAAAGGAATGATTTGGGCCCCTTAATGTCCCGTTACGTCACCAGTGAACCTGCTGAAGCAAACCCGGTTACTACTCGCCTACAGACCAGAACTGCAGAAGCCAACTCACTGGCTAGGGAGACCCATGTAAGAATAGACCAAACCCCGACTACGACTGTAGACCTTACTCCATTAGCCTGGGACACCCCAAAGGAGTTTGGGAGGGAGAGCCGGGAAGACCCGTCCCTCCATAAATATAGGACCAAGGGGGACTAGAGGGAGAGAGTTTTATCTGGGAACAGGATAGATTGTACCGGTTAACTGAGACTCACAACACAGGAGCAGCCCCATCCCAGAAGCATCAACTGGTAGTGCCCAGGAAGTACCGGTTGGAGCTTCTTCGGATTGGGCACAATATACCCTTAGCAGGTCACCTGCGAGTACACCACACATCCCATCGAGTAACCCAGGATTTCTTTTGGCCAGGAGTCTCTGGGGATGTGTGACAAAACTGCAAGAATTGCGACATCTGTCAGCGGGTAGGGAATGGAGGGGATAACCCCAAGGCCCGACCTGATAGGGCCTCTACAGAGACCCAGTCCATCCGGTAAGAAGTATATACTTACCATAATGGACTACGCTACCCACTACCCTGAAGCCGTCACCCTCTCGAACATTCAGGCAGACACTTTTGCCAGTGCGCTGGTTGGGATGTTCGCCAGAGTAGGTTTTCCAAAAGAAATCCCCTCTGACTAGGGAACGCAATTTACAGAAGATCTTACCCATCAGCCATGGAAGGTCTGTGGTATTAAGCCTCTACTCAGCTCACCATACAATCCCAGACTAATGCTCTCTGTGAACGATTTAACAGTACCCTCAAACAAATGTTGAGGACCTTTACTGAAGAATACAAAGACTGGGAGCGATTCCTGCTGTGACAAACTCTCCTCTCCAAGTGAGTTTGCCACAAGTTCCTGGAAGAGCCTGCTTGCCAGCCTCCTGTCCCTGCAAGGAAACCTATAAAAGACTACCAAACTTGACCGATCGTTAGCACTGATTTCATGGAACTGTTTTGGGCATAGGACCATGTGCATGGTGGGTCAAAATTATGACTTCCAGGAAATTCCTGAACCCCTGAACCGATCTGGGTGATTTTTGGATATGTTGTTAACCTCGATCGGGGCTCAGGGGATGTAACTATGGGGTTTTATGTGTTTTTAAGGTACTTTTTGGGGTTTCATAAAATTGTATGTTTTTTTTGTGCTTAGAGATAATTGGGTTAATTTAGTACAGCTCCTGGTTCAATTATCTCCCAAGCACAGAGGAGGGATTTTATTTGTGTATGGGAGTGTCTCACTGTATGACTCTGTTTATATTGGTTATTCACTTTGTTCCCTGTGCCCAAAAAGGTCCACGTGGCTCCATTGGCTATTCCAGCTTACACTCCAAAACAGTGTGTCGTCCTATTGGAGGGAAAGAAGATTTACTCCTGTGTCTGCTGTTCCAGCTTGCAGGGGATTCAACAGGGTAAGTCCTTGTAAGGACTAGAACTCCCAGGGCTGGGTGTCGTCCAGTGCCTTGGGGTGTCTTAAGCTAATTCCCCATTTGTCTCCAGGAGGGAGTGGTTCCAGGGCCCCAGTCAAGCCACGTCGACTGAGGGCAAGAGTGCTGAGGTTTGTCCCTTGTTCTAGTTAGGAAGCGGTCCTTGGTGGAGGTACCCAGCCAGGGGTACAGGGAGCTCCGTTACACCTGCCTCACCTCTTGTTTGCTTATCAAGAGGTGCCACAGGAATCTACTGGGTTTTCCCCTTTCGAGTTACTTTATGAGAAGGGTACGATGTCCCCTTGATCTCATTAGAGAACACTAGTTGGGGGAAACGGAACACGACCCCCATCATATCATATGTGCTGGAACTCTGGGACCGCACGAAGCAGTTGGCTAAAAAGGTAAAGGAGAACTTCCAGGTGGCCCAGGGGCAACAGAAGGTCTGGCATGTTCCGGGTGGGACAAAAGGTCATGGTACAAAAACCTACCAGCCAGGAAAGTTACAGGCGGCATGGCAGGGCGCTTACAGAGTGGTGGAGCAACTATGTGACACCATGTATATAATTGTCAGCTATGCTGACAAAAGGATCCGGAGATCCTTTCACATTAACATACTAAGAGTATCAGGAAAGGCAGGAAGACATGCTGTATGTGCCCCAGCCACAGATGACCCCGACAGTCTTCCCCTCCTGGGATCCTCAGATTGACCTCTGCAGCCAGGTAAAGCTAGGGGACGGATTAACGTCGGTAGAGCGGGATCAGGTCTGTCAGTTACTAGAAGGCAAGCAACAGAACTTTTCCCAAGAGCCTGGGTTCACCACTCAGAGTGGAGACCCCAGGGCAAGCCCCACTCAGGCAGCCACCCTACCGTATTCCCGAAGCGGGGGGAAATACAGGAAATGTTATAACTAGGATTCCTTGAACCCTCAGTCCGTGGGCTTCACCGGTAGTCCTCGTGCCCAAGAAAGATAGAACCACTCAGTTCTGCATAGACTACCGGCAACTGAACAACAGGACGTGACAGATGCCTACCCGATGACCTGGGTAGATGAAATATTAGATCGCATAGCCAGGGGTTATTATCTGACCACCATCGATCTCTGCAAGGGCTACTGGTAGATTCCCCTGGCCAAGGAGGCTGTCCCCAAATCGGCTTTCAACACCCAGTTTGGCTTGTACCAATTTAAGGTCATGCCATTCGGGATGAAAAATGCCCCGGCCACCTTTCAGCGCTGGGTGGATACACTCCTCGATGGCTTCCAGGATGTCGCCTGTGCGTACCTGGATGACATTGCGATCTACAGTGAGTCCTGGGAGGAACACTTAGTTAATTTAGGGACAGTGCTGGATCAGATTCAGGTCTCTGGCCTGACCCTGAAGCTAGACAAATGCCACCTTGGTATGGGAAAGGTCCAGTATTTGGGACACCGGGTGCGGTGTGGGAAACAGCGACCAGAACCCGCTAAGATTGAAGCGGTCACTAACTGGCCTACACCCCGCAAGTATTTGCCTTTCTGGGGACCGCCAGGTATTATAGATGGTTCGTACCTGACTGCAGTGCTATCGCCAAACCCCTGACGGACTTGACAAAGATATGTTTACCTAGGCAGGTCCTGTGGTCTCGCACCTGTGAAGCTGCGTTTCAAACCTTAAAGAATGCATTCATTCATGCCCCTGTCTTGGCTGCCCCAGTCCCTAACAAACGTTGTTGTTGTCCACACAGACACTTCCATGTTTGGACTGGGGGCAGTATTAAGCCAAGTCAGAGAAGATGGAGGAGAGCACCCTGTCGCGTACCTCAGTAGAAAGCTATTACCCCGGTAGGTGAGCTACGCGGCAGTGGAAAAGGATTGTCTGGCTTTGGTGTGGACCTTAAAGAAACTGATCCGCTTACCTATCCGGATGGGAATTTACACTAATTACAGACCACAACCCTTGGTGTGGCTTAACCGAGTCGCAGGCGACAATGGCCGATTAGTACGGTGGAGCTTGCCACTTTAGTCCCACAATTTCACTATCCAATACCGGCCAAGTAAGCAGAACGGCAACGCCGACGGGTTGTCCCAACAAACATAGCTCAGAAATTAGCAGAAGTCCAGACATCCCCAAGTTAACCCGAAAAGAGTCAAGCCGGGTCTGCCGGAGTGTTCCACATGGGGGGAGCACTGTGACAGATCCCCCTGTCCCTGAAATATAGTTTTATATTGACTTGTGTGAAAGAATTTACCTTGATTCCAAGGTTCTAGCTTATATGTGTCATATTAGATCGCCTATATTAAAATTGGCTAACTTGGACTCAGGAAATGCTTAAATCGACTCTTAAGACCATATATGTCTAGTTACGGAAGCAGATAGCCCCCACCTGAGATGTCTCTCCTAAATCAGTCTGTTTCTTCTCTTTCCTGGAACTTATCTGTTATATGTACATGACGTTCATCCCTATGTCTTATCTGTACTGCTTCCCTGTTATTTCACTCCCTTCCTACTACCGTTCTATTAGTTTTTGCACGTAAGCGGTTACTTTTTAATGTATAAAAGCACAAACTGATAAAATAAACGTAAAAGGCTTATTTTGATAACCAACACGAGTCTGGTGTCTGATTCACGCTTCTCCAAGTGCACTTGATACAATTTGGGTTCCCCTGAATATAACAAAGATCGATATTGGATCTACAGGGAGTGCAGAATTATTAGGCAAATGAGTATTTTGACCACATCATCCTCTTTATGCATGTTGTCTTACTCCAAGCTGTATAAGCTCGAAAGCCTACTACCAATTAAGCATATTAGGTGATGTGCATCTCTGTAATGAGAAGGGGTGTGGTCTAATGACATCAACACCCTATATCAGGTGTGCATAATTATTAGGCAACTTCCTTTCCTTTGGCAAAATGGGTCAAAAGAAGGACTTGACAGGCTCAGAAAAGTCAAAAATAGTGAGATATCTTGCAGAGGGATGCAGCACTCTTAAAATTGCAAAGCTTCTGAAGCATGATCATCGAACAATCAAGCGTTTCATTCAAAATAGTCAACAGGGTCGCAAGAAGCGTGTGGAGAAACCAAGGTGCAAAATAACTGCCCATGAACTGAGAAAAGTCAAGCGAGCAGCTGCCAAGATGCCACTTGCCACCAGTTTGGCCATATTTCAGAGCTGCAACATCACTGGAGTGCCCAAAAGCACAAGGTGTGCAATACTCAGAGACATGGCCAAGGTAAGAAAGGCTGAAAGACGACCACCACTGAACAAGACACACAAGCTGAAACGTCAAGACTGGGCCAAGAAATATCTCAAGACTGATTTTTCTAAGGTTTTATGGACTGATGAAATGAGAGTGAATCTTGATGGGCCAGATGGATGGGCCCGTGGCTGGATTGGTAAAGGGCAGAGAGCTCCAGTCCGACTCAGACGCCAGCAAGGTGGAGGTGGAGTACTGGTTTGGGCTGGTATCATCAAAGATCAAAGCTTGTGGGGCCTTTTCGGGTTGAGGATGGAGTCAAGCTCAACTCCCAGTACTACTGCCAGTTTCTGGAAGACACCTTCTTCAAGCAGTGGTATAGGAAGAAGTCTGCATCCTTCAAGAAAAACATGATTTTCATGCAGGACAATGCTCCATCACACGCGTCCAAGTACTCCACAGCGTGGCTGGCAAGAAAGGGTATAAAAAGAAAATCTACTGACATGGCCTCCTTGTTCACCTGATCTGAACCCCATTGAGAACCTGTGGTCCATCATCAAATGTGAGATTTACAAGGAGGGAAAACAGTACACCTCTCTGAACAGTGTCTGGGAGGCTGTGGTTGCTGATGGTGAACGCAATGTTGATGGTGAACAGATCAAAACACTGACAGAATCCATGGATGGCAGGCTTTTGAGTGCCCTTGCAAAGAAAGGTGGCTATATTGGTCACTGATTTGTTTTTGTTATGTTTTTGAATGTCAGAAATGTATATTTGTGAATGTTGAGATGTTATATTGGTTTCACTGGTAAAAATAAATAATTGAAATGGGTATATATTTGTTTTTTGTTAAGTTGCCTAATAATTATGCACAGTAATAGTCACCTGCACACACAGATATCCCCCTAAAATAGCTATAACTAAAAACAAACTAAAAACTACTTCCAAAAATATTCAGCTTTGATATTAATTAGTTTTTTGGGTTCATTGAGAACATGGTTGTTGTTCAATAATAAAATTAATCCTCAAAAATACAACTTGCCTAATAATTCTGCACTCCCTGTATAACACTGGTCCGGTATACGAACATCACTGAACAGATTGACCCATTTAGTTTGTATACCGAACAATGTACCAAATGGACAGACCACACAGAACAGTCATATGCCGCTCATTGACCAGCCTGACCTCCTTCACATTTTTGCAAACCACAATTATCAACATTTTAAACAATCGACCGGGTGGCCGCTGTTCGTAAAGACTAACACGAGGCAATGGCCATCTTGGTTTCGCAAACGCATTGTCACGGCTCCCGGTCCCTCTGCCGGCGTGCCTGCTTAGTTTGTTTGACAGATGTTTCAGGCTTACTTTGGCCCTGGCGGGCAGCTACCCGATCTCCCTTCGTTCCGGTCCCCAGTGAGACGTTCTAAGTAACGCCAGCCACTGCAGTTCGGGCTTTTTTAAATAAACTTTCCTTCGCCCACATCAAAGATGGCGCCAACATGCGTGCGACGTCACGTCATAGACGCGCACACACGTTTTGGGGTCAGAGATCAGAGACAGCCAATTACAGGAGGGTTATTTAAACCCAAATTACCTTTTCATGAGTGTCCTGTCGTGGTTTCCACCAGCTGGTTATCCAAGAGTGTGTTTCTGATCGTGTTTTTTCTGGTATCCTTGACTTTTGGCTTTCTCCATCGTTGTGTCTCTTTCTGCGTCCCTGACCTCGGCAAGTATTTTGACTATTCTCAGGTACGTTAAGTCCGGTTAAACGTTATACTTGGTCCTAGGTGTGATACTATTCAGAGTGTTGGATCAACAGTAATCCTGACAAGCAGTGTTTGGTCGTCAGGTGTATGGAACTAAAATCGGGCACTCAACGGTGCGAACACTGCTTGGACTTCCAACCCCATGGATGTTCGGTTCTATTAGATTAAGAAGAGCGGCGTTCGGTAGAAACAAACTCCCGAACAAGGGGCACACGACTAACTCATTTATGAACTATTACTTTAGTTATCTTATTGTGTTTTGTACTCCCGAAAGAGACCAACCGCTCAGCCTGAATCTATGGAACTCCTTTGGGCAGGCGCCTCGTGTGCGGTTCGGTTTAACCCCTTAAGGACCAAGCTTCTGGAATAAAAGGGAATCATGACATGTCACACATGTCATGTGTCCTTAAGGGGTTAAACTATACAGCGGTGGGGACTGCCCCTGCAATGTGTCATCAGAAACCCCTTGCAATGGGGACTTGCATATAAGGCCAGTTGTGGCTTCCATTAAAACAGTTCCACATCACCCTCAACACAGAGCCTCGTCTTGTGATTGTAGGGAACAGCTATACCTGCTTTATTACCGCTTGGGAATACTACAGCAGTACTCACTGTGACAGAACTCCCTGTACCCCGACTGGGTACCTCTGCCGTGGCTTGACTGGGGCCCTGGAACCGCTCTCCTGGAACCGAATGGGGAATTCACTCTAGACACCCCCAGGCACTGGACGACACTCAGTCCTGGGAGCTCTAGTACTTACAAGGACTTTCTCCATTGAATTCTTGACACTGGAACAGTGATTAAAGAGTAGCCCTTTCCCCTCGCAGTAACAAGACGATACATAGTTCTGGGAGTACAAGCAGGTCACAACAAGCCTTATATGCATGTCCCCATGCTAGGGGCTCTCCCTCCTGGACCTGAGAGTAACTCACAGTAAAAACAAATACACAATTACATTGGCTCTCAGGTCCAGGACACTCCCATACAAAATCAGATAATCCCTCCCCTGTGCCTGGGAGAAAAATGGATCAGGAACTCCAATTATCTCCAAGCACAGAAAAAACACACTTTTTCTCCAAAAGTACCCTAAAAATGCATAAAACCCCACAAACGTTACATCCCTAGATAGCCCTGATCTGGGTGACCAACATATCCAAAAAATTATGCAGATCAAATCAGGGGTTCAGGAATTTCCTGGAAGTAATTTATTTCACTGACCGCATGCATGCTCCCATGCCCAAAACAGTTCCATATAATCAGGGCTTGCAGTCAGTCTAGTTCGGTAGTTTAAAAAAGTGAACAAACTACCGAACGGAATCCATAGTTCTACCCTGGAGCTTGTTTACCTTATTCAGACAATTATGATTTCACTGAACAGTGTCTTCCTAAGTGTTATAAAACCGAACACAGGCGATCATGGAAGTCCAGCGGTGTTCGGGAGTTTCAATATCTGAAAATAGTTCCATGAATTCGACGACCAAACACTGCTTGTGTTCATGCGAACAAGATGGCCGCCACCTCGTGGTCATCCATAGGACTTGTGCCACCCATCCGAACACTTAGAACACTGAGGTGGAAATTGTTACAAAGTAGCAATTAGGCTTAACAAGCTCCAGGGTGGTCTCCAGTTCGTGCGGCTGTTCGGTTCACAAACCATATAGTCTAATTACAAGAACGGAGACTTTTATATCACAGTTTACAGGATCCATAGTCTGTAGGCAGGAGGCTGGCAAGCAGGCTCCTCCAGGAACTCGTGGCAAACTCACTTGAAAAGGGGAGTTTGTCACACTCACACTAGGGGGAAAGGACATCTTTGGCGGGGGAAAGGACATCTTTGGTGGCAGAAACCCCTCTTCTCTCGGGGTGGCCGCCACACCGCCTCCCTATCTATCTCCGTCCTGCCTCCCTATCTGTCTCCGTACTGCCTCCCATGTAAATCGTGAGTGGCAGGTCACTTCCACATCGGCAGCTAAGGTCTGTCCCCAGTTTTTCCTCTGGTACACCCCACTTCTGGGGATTACCTTAGCAAGAAGCTATAAAGAGCAGATTGAAGCTTTTCTGTCCATGCAATGCTCACAAGCACCGGCATCTTGTTTGCAGCCTTTGCAAGCCTGCCCCTTCTAACCCCGCCCAGACTTTCTGTGGCTGTCCAATCACAGACTTCCCAATGCAGCGCAATGAGAAGTCTGGGCAAGGCAGGTGCTCTGGGCAATTGCTGCTTCTGGAGTTTATCTATACTGAGCTAAACAACCAGGAAATAACAGGGCCGGGTGTCTGACAGCCAGGAGGGGTGTAACAAAGTTAATTTATAAAAGCGCTAATTTCTATTGAAATCTGACCCCCCCCCCCTGCAAAAAAAGAGGACACACTCTTTACACTTACGCAAGCCATGTGTTTAAGGAGTCGGTATTGTCCTGTAAGGGCTACCTGTCAGACTTATTGATGCTTACAGGAAATGGATCCATTGTGCTATTAAATGTATAAAATCTGCTCCCCCGTCAGACAGACCACATGTCAATATCGATCTTCTAGAAATACCCACCTACCCAACGTTCCCCGGCTAAGCTTCATTCTAATGAAGACCTGCCAGCCAAGTGAATTGCCATACGAGATCACGTTTTTACTGACAGAGCTGTTGTGTAAGTTGTCGCCTGATCCTGAGGGATCCAGGTAAGTTGCTCTGTGACGGTGTCAGGACAGTCTTGGAACCATAACCAATACAGCGGACAGTAGTAGTTATGGTGATTGGAGAGATTCTTTAACCCACCCTTGGTGATGTAGCTTTTATTTTATGCTGCAGAAGGGAAAGCTATGAAATAATCAAGGCAGCTTGCTCTGATTATTATTGACATTTACATAGCGCCAACTTATTCCACAGTGCTGTACAATAATATAAACTTAATTTCCTTATTGTGGCATGTGGCCACCACATACAAAGGGCAGCACTTTTCACACTCTGCTCATCAGCAACGTCGACATAGGAAAACATGGGGGTTGGGAGCTAGAGCAGGAAGGAACTCACACAGACCTGATGGCCATAACACAGTATATGAATGCTACATACTGCAGGCTAGCCCTTTCCCATATTGCCAGAAAACATGGTGGATCAAGCAGTCAGGGGGGACATCAACAAAACCACTGCATATCTCACAAACGCCCCTCATTGAAAAACTGAGAAGAACATGGGAATGTGAGAAACTGGAAAATGAAAAGCTGCGGTGGGAAGTGAGGGATTGAGAAGTTGGGGGAACGAGAAGCTGGAGGGATGAAAAACTGGGGGAATGAGAAGCTGGGGGAATTAGAAGCTGGAGGGTTGATAAGCTGGAGGAATAGGAAGCTGGGGGGGATGAGAAGCTGGAGGGATGAGAAGCTGGAGGGGTGAGAAGCTGGAGGAATAGAAAGCTGGGGGGGATGAGAAGCTGGAGGGATGAGAAGCTGGAGGGGTGAGAAGCTGGGGGAATGAGAAGCTGGAGGGATGAAAAACTGGGGGTGAATGAGAAGCTAGGGGTGGATGAGAAGCTGGAGGGATGAGAAGCTGGGGGTGAATGAAAAGCTGGAGGGATGAGAAGCTGGGGGAACGAGAAGCTGGAGGGATGAGAAGCTGGGAGAATGAGAAGCTGGGAGAATGAGAAGCTGGGAGAATGAGAAGCTGGGGTGAATGAGAAGCTGGGGGTGAATGAGAAGCTGGGGGTGAATGAGAAGCGGGGGTGAATGAGAAGCTGGGGGTGAATGAGAAGCTGGGGGGAATGAGAAGCTGGGGGGAATGAGAAGCTGGAGGAATGAGAAGCTGGGTGGATGAGAAGCTGGAGGAATGAGAAGCTGGGTCAATGAGAAGCTTGAGGGATGAGAAGCTGGGGGTGAATGAGAAGCTGGGGGTGAATGAGAAGCTGGGGGTGAATGAGAAGCTGGGGGTGAATGAGAAGCTGGATGAATGAGAAGCTGGGTGGATGAGAAGCTGGAGGAATGAGAAGCTGGGTGAATGAGAAGCTGGGTGAATGAGAAGCTGGGGGGAATGTGAAGCTGGGTGAATGAGAAGCTGGAGGAGTGAGAAGCTGGGGGTGAATGAGAAGCTGGGGTGAATGAGAAGCGGGATGGATGAGAAGGTGGGGGGAATGAGAAGGTGGGGGGAATGAGAAGCTGGGGTGAATGAGAAGCTGGGGGTGAATGAGAAGCTGGATGGATGAGAAGCTGGGGGGGAATGAGAAGCTGGGGGGATGACAAGCTGGAAGAATGAGAAGCTGGGTTAAATGAGAAGCTGGGTCAATGAGAAGCTGGCGGGTGAATGAGAAGCTCGGGGAATGAGAAGCTGGAGGGAATGAGAAGCTGGGGGTGAATGAGAAGCTGGGGGTGAATGAGAAGCTGGGGGTGAATGAGTAGCTGGGGGAATGAGAAGCTGGAGGGAATGAGAAGCTGGAGGGAATGAGAAGCTGGGGGAATGAGAAGCTGGGGGAATGAGAAGCTGGGGGAATGAGAAGCTGGGGGTGAATGAAAAGCTGCATGGATGATAAGCTGGGGGGAATGAGAAGCTGGGTGAATGAGAAGCTGGATGGATGAGAAGCTGGGGGAATGAGAAGCTGGGGGAATGAGAAGCTGGGGGAATGAGAAGCTGGAGGGATGAGAAGCTGGAGGAATGAGAAGCTGGGTTAAATGAGAAGCTGGGTTAAATGAGAAGCTGGGTGAATTAGAAGCGGGGGGTGAATGAGAAGGTGGAGGAATAGAAGCTGGGGGTGAATGAGAAGCTGGAGGAATGAGAAGCTGGGTGCATGAGAAGCTGGGTGCATGAGAAGCTGGGTGCATGAGAAGCTGGGGGTGAATGAGAAGCTGGGGGAATGAGAAGCTGGGGGAATGAGAAGCTGGGGGAATGAGAAGCTGGGGTGAATGAGAAGCTGGGGGAATGAGAAGCTGGAGGGAATGAGAAGTTGGGGGAATGAGAAGCTGGATGAATGAGAAGCTGGGGGAATGAGAAGCTGGGGGTGAATAAGAAGCTGGGGGTGAATGAGAAGCTGGGGGTGAATGAGAAGCTGGATGGATGAGAAGCTGGGGGGAATGAGAAGCTGGGTGAATGAGAAGCTGGGTGAATGAGAAGCTGGGTTGAATGAGAAGCTGGGGGAATGAGAAGCTGGAGGAATGAGAATCTGGAGGAATGAGAATCTGGAGGAATGAAAAGCAGGAGGAATGAGAAGCTGGGGGAATGAGAAGCTGGAGGAATGAAAAGCAGGGGGAATCAGAAGCTGGGATGGAATGAGAAGCTGGGGGGAATGAGAAGCTGGGGGGAATGAGAAGCTGGTGGGGAATGAGAAGCTGGTGGGGAATGAGAAGCTGGGGGAATGAGAAGCTGGGGGGGAATGAGAAGCTGGGGTGAATGAGAAGCTGGGGTGAATGAGAAGCTGGAATGGAATGAGAATCTGGGGGGGGGATGAGAAGCTGGGGGTGAATGAGAAGCTGGGGGGGAATGAGAAGCTGGGGTGAATGAGAAGCTGGTGGGGAATGAGAAGCTGGTGGGGAATGAGAAGCTGGAGGTGAATGAGAAGCTGGGGTGAATGAGAAGCTGGGGGGGAATGAGAAGCTGGAGGTGAATGAGAAGCTGGGGTGAATGAGAAGCTGGGGGGTGAATGAGAAGCTGGGGGGTGAATGAGAAGCTGGGGTGAATGAGAAGCTGGGGGGTGAATGAGAAGCTGGGGTGAATGAGAAGCTGGGGGGATGAGAAGCTGGGGGGGGGGAATGAGAAGCTGGGGTGAATGAGAAGCTGGGGGGGAATGAGAAGCTGGAGGTGAATGAGAAGCTGGGGTGAATGAGAAGCTGGGGGGGGTGAATGAGAAGCTGGGGGGGAATGAGAAGCTGGTGGGGAATGAGAAGCTGGAGGTGAATGAGAAGCTGGAGGTGAATGAGAAGCTGGGGGTGAATGAGAAGAACTAGCTGGTATCAAGGAGGGGAGATTCAGCTCCAGGAAGCTGCAGTGCCATTGCATGTAATGCACCTGGCGGCCAGCAGAGGTCAGGCTGTATGAGATGAGCTCGTCCTCCTCACACAGTTCCTTCTATCCACCTTCATGTAGCGTCTATGGTACAGAGCGGTGCCTGTCTGGCCTTGCTCTCTGCTCTCTATGGTTCTGTGTGGACGGTACCATTGTGCAGACTGGCGGGGGGGTTGCAGTCAGGTTCCCGGTGCTTGCTTACCTGGCCGGTAAAATGGCGCAGGCTCTGTCCGAGGAGGAGTTCCAGCGGATGCAGGTGAGAGATATTCTGACATCAACGTGATGTCACCACCCTCCTTCCCACACTGCGTGACGTCACTGCAAGGAGCTTCATAAATGACGTCATCACAGAGAGAATGATGGGAATATCGGTGGATATTGGGGGTACCTGGAGCTATGAGGGGGTGACTGGAGCGATGAGGGGGTGACTGGAGCGATGAGGGGGTGACTGGAGCGATGAGGGGGTACCTGGAGCGATGAGGGGGTGACTGGAGCGATGAGGGGGTGACTGGAGCGATGAGGGGGTGACTGGAGCGATGAGGGGGTACCTGGAGCGATGAGTGGGTACCTGGAGCGATGAGGGGGTACCTGGAGCGATGAGGGGGTACCTGGAGTGATGAGGGGGTACCTGGAGCGATGAGGGGGTACCTGGAGCGATGAGGGGGTGACTGGAGCGATGAGGGGGTACCTGGAGCTATGAGGGGGTACCTGGAGCGATGAGGGGGTACCTGGAGCGATGAGGGGGTGACTGGAGCGATGAGGGGGTACCTGGAGCGATGAGGGGGTACCTGGAGCGATGAGGGGGTGACTGGAGCGATGAGGGGGTGACTGGAGCGATGAGGGGGTGACTGGAGCGATGAGTGGGTACCTGGAGCGATGAGTGGGTACCTGGAGCGATGAGGGGGTACCTGGAGCGATGAGGGGGTGACTGGAGCGATGAGGGGGTACCTGGAGCTATGAGGGGGTACCTGGAGCGATGAGGGGGTGACTGGAGCGATGAGGGGGTACCTGGAGCGATGAGTGGGTACCTGGAGCGATGAGTGGGTACCTGGAGCGATGAGTGGGTACCTGGAGCGATGAGGGGGTGACTGGAGCGATGAGGGGGTGACTGGAGCGATGAGGGGGTGACTGGAGCGATGAGGGGGTACCTGGAGTGATGAGGGGGTACCTGGAGCTATGAGGGGGTGACTGGAGCTATGAGGGGGTACCTGGAGGCAGTGAGGGGGTGATTGGGGGTGACCAGGGTCAATCAGAAGGTGGCTGGAGCAATCTGGGGGTGATTGGAGGCAATGAGGGGGTAACTGGAGCATTCTGGGGGTGACTGGAGTCAATGAAGGGATGTATGGAGCAGTGACAGGGGGACTGGAGCAGTGACGACTTGACTGGAGCAAGGAGGGGGTGACTGGAGGCAATAAGGAGCTATCTGGAGTGACTGGAGTCAATGACAGGGGGACTGGAGGCAATGAGGGGGTGAGTGGAGTCAATGAGGGGGTGAGTGGAGTCAATGAGGGGGTGAGTGGAGTCAATGAGGGGGTGAGTGGAGTCAATGAGGGGGTGAGTGGAGTCAATGAGGGGGTGAGTGGAGTCAATGAGGGGGTGAGTGGAGCGATGAGGGGGTGACTGGAGCGATGAGGGGGTGACTGGAGCGATGAGGGGGTACCTGGAGCGATGAGGGGGTGACTGGAGCGATGAGGGGGTACCTGGAGCGATGAGTGGGTACCTGGAGCGATGAGGGGGTACCTGGAGCGATGAGGGGGTACCTGGAGCGATGAGGGGGTACCTGGAGCGATGAGGGGGTACCTGGAGCGATGAGGGGGTACCTGGAGCGATGAGGGGGTACCTGGAGCGATGAGGGGGTACCTGGAGCGATGAGGGGGTACCTGGAGCGATGAGGGGGTACCTGGAGCGATGAGGGGGTACCTGGAGCGATGAGGGGGTACCTGGAGCGATGAGGGGGTGACTGGAGCGATGAGGGGGTACCTGGAGCTATGAGGGGGTACCTGGAGCGATGAGGGGGTACCTGGAGCGATGAGGGGGTGACTGGAGCGATGAGGGGGTGACTGGAGCGATGAGGGGGTACCTGGAGCGATGAGGGGGTACCTGGAGCGATGAGGGGGTACCTGGAGCGATGAGGGGGTGACTGTAGCGATGAGGGGGTGACTGTAGCGATGAGGGGGTGACTGTAGCGATGAGGGGGTACCTGGAGCGATGAGGGGGTACCTGGAGCGATGAGGGGGTGACTGGAGCGATGAGGGGGTACCTGGAGCTATGAGGGGGTACCTGGAGCGATGAGGGGGTACCTGAAGCGATGAGTGGGTACCTGGAGCGATGAGTGGGTACCTGGAGCGATGAGGGGGTGACTGGAGCGATGAGTGGGTACCTGGAGCGATGAGTGGGTACCTGGAGCGATGAGTGGGTGACTGGAGCGATGAGGGGGTGACTGGAGCGATGAGGGGGTGACTGGAGCGATGAGGGGGTGACTGGAGCGATGAGGGGGTACCTGGAGCGATGAGGGGGTACCTGGAGCGATGAGGGGGTACCTGGAGCTATGAGGGGGTGACTGGAGCTATGAGGGGGTACCTGGAGGCAGTGAGGGGGTGATTGGGGGTGACCAGGGTCAATCAGAAGGTGGCTGGAGCAATCTGGGGGTGATTGGAGGCAATGAGGGGGTAACTGGAGCATTCTGGGGGTGACTGGAGTCAATGAAGGGATGTATGGAGCAGTGACAGGGGGACTGGAGCAGTGACAGGGGGACTGGAGCAGTGACGACTTGACTGGAGCAAGGAGGGGGTGACTGGAGGCAATAAGGAGCTATCTGGAGTGACTGGAGTCAATGACAGGGGGACTGGAGGCAATGAGGGGGTGAGTGGAGTCAATGAGGGGGTGAGTGGAGTCAATGAGGGGGTGAGTGGAGTCAATGAGGGGGTGAGTGGAGGCAATGAGGGGGTGAGTGGAGGCAATGAGGGGGTGAGTGGAGGCAATGAGGGGGTGAGTGGAGGCAATGAGGAGCAGACTGGAGGCAGTGAGGGGGTGAGTGGAGGCAATGAGGAGCAGACTGGAGGCAGTGAGGGGGTGACTGGAGGCAGTGAGGGGGTGACTGGAGGCAGTGAGGGGGTGACTGGAGGCAGTGAGGGGGTGACTGGAGGCAGTGAGGGGGTGACTGGAGGCAGTGAGGGGGTGACTGGGGGTGACTGGAGGCAGTGAGGGGGTGACTGGAGGCAATGAGGGGGTGCCTGGAGTAATCTGGGGCGACTGGAGGCAATGAGGAGGTGTCTAGAGCAATCTGGTGGTGACCAGGGTCAATCAGAAGGTGGCTGGAGCAATCTGGGGGTGATTGGAGGCAATGAGGGGGCAACTGGAGCATTCTGGGGGTGACTGGAGTCAATGAAGGGATGTATGGAGCAGTGACAGGGTGACTGGAGCAGTGACGACTTGACAGGAGCAGGGGGGGGGGGTGACTGGAGGCAATAAGGAGCTATCTGGAGTGACTGGAGTCAATGAGGGGGTGTCAGGAGCAATGATGAGGTGACTGGAGGCAATAAGAGTGTGTGGATGCAATGAGGGAGAGTCTGGAAAAATCTGGAGATGACTGGGGCAATGAGGAACTGTGTGGAAGTAATGATGGGGTGTCTGGGCAATTAGTGGATGTCTGGGGGTATTAGGGGGTATATGCAGTTACTACCTGGTGTTAAATGGGAGTACCTGGGGTTATTTGGAGATATGAGGTATATGGTGTTATTTGGCGATATCAGTAGGTATATGGAGTTATTTGGAGACATCAGGAGGTGCATGGAGATAGCAGGAGGTACATGGAGTTATTTGGGGAGATCATGATGTATATGGAGTTATTTGGGGAGATCATGATGTATATGGAGTTATTTGGGGAGATCATGATGTATATGGAGTTATTTGGGGAGATCATGATGTATATGGAGTTATTTGGGGAGATCATGATGTATATGGAGTTATTTGGGGAGATCATGAGGTATATGGAGTTATTTGGGGAGATCATGAGGTATATGGAGTTATTTGGGGAGATCATGAGGTATATGGAGTTATTTGGGGAGATCATGAGGTATATGGAGTTATTTGGGGAGATCATGAGGTATATGGAGTTATTTGGGGAGATCATGAGGTATATGGAGTTATTTGGGGAGATCATGAGGTATATGGAGTTATTTGGGGAGATCATGAGGTATATGGAGTTAATTGACTATATCAAGAGGTCAATGGTGTTATTTGAGATATCAGGGCGTATATGGAGTTATTTGGAGATATCAGGAGGCGCTTGGAGTTATTTGGAGATATCAGGAGGCGCTTGGAGTTATTTGGAGATATCAGGAGGCGCTTGGAGTTATTTGGAGATATCAGGAGGCGCTTGGAGTTATTTGGAGATATCAGGAGGCGCTTGGAGTTATTTGGAGATATCAGGGGATATCTGGAGGTATAGAGAGTTATTTGGAGATAGCAGGAGGTATATGGTGTTGTTAGGGGATATATCGGAATAACCTTCTGTAGCTATTGGAGGTATCTGGCGATAAATGGGAGTATACGGAAAACAGTTTTACACTGGCGCTCTGTGATTATTAGAATTTTTATAGTGTCAACATATTCCGCAGAGAAAGGGGTTATTTAGTGGCAAAAAGCTTATAATCTATGAGGAATTGAGGTCGGCAGATATCGTTAGATGTCTTGCCCACGGACTCTTACTGGGTTTCCCAGTTCTAAGACTTTGACCAGCCGATATATAAACAGAATTCTTGTTTGAGTTTCAGGGATCACATGTCAGTGGGCCAAGGGACTACCACAGAGTGAGATTCTCTGTAAGGTTTGAATAAGGACTATACTCTGCTAAATCCTTATGTTTTTTTCCCCTTCTGTGACAGGCTCAGCTCCTTGAGCTCCGGACTCAGAACTACCAGTTGTCAGACAATCTGCGCAAGAATACCCAGGGTAACCATATGCTCTCACGTCTCCCCAACAATCTCCTCCATTGCCCCGTCTCCCCAACAATCTCCTCCATTGCCCGCCTCCCCGACAGTCTCCTCCATTGCCCGCCTCCCCGACAGTCTCCTCCATTGCCCGCCTCCCCGACAGTCTTCTCCATTGCCCGTCTCGCCGACAGTCTCCTCCATTGCCCGTCTCGCCGACAGTCTCCTCCATTGCCCGTTTCGCCGACAGTCTCCTCCATATAATCTATACTACCCCCCTAACCCCAATGGTGCTGTATGGATACTCTCTGTAAGTTTTTTTTTTTTTTTTTTCCCTTTACAGAGTTGTCTTCTCTTCGCCAGAAGCACGGGACATTGGAACGAGAGTTTGTCAAATCTCAAAAGGTAAAGAAACAAGATTCTGCAACAGCTGTTACTTCTAAACATAACGCATAGAATACCTGCTCCCAGCAAGAAACCCCCATAATGTGCCCCCTTCCCCCCCATAATGTGCCACAGCAAGGCTCTATCATTTTCCCTCCATAATTTATATTGGCAAAGATTCCCCCGTTTCCCATAATGTCCCCCCTTCCCCACCCCATAATGTGAGTATGGAAGGCTCTCCGAAACTTATAATGCTTTGTGGATAGTAGCACCCTGATAATATTGTTATTTGGGTATGCTGAACCCCCCCCCCCCCACATGTATGATCACCCCTCCATCATGCTGTTGTAACCCCTTTCTTATTTGTTTCTCTTCTTCTCCTTCTCAGGCTCTGAGCAAAAGCAAGAAAGCACAGGTGAGCTACATGTTTTCTGGTGCTGTCCCTTCCCTGCAAGAGCGCCTGTCCGGATATTTCGCGACCATCTGTTTACTGTTTAGGGATTTTATTGGTTCCCACCATAGATGTCCTGCGTGAGGTTTAGGGAGGTTTCCATAGTGTGCCTAGATCCCTGTTCAAGGAACGCAAGAGACAAATTTGGGGTTTGTCTCTTTTCTGTAGGAGGTGGAAGCTCTCCTGGGTGAGAATGAAATGCTGCAAGGGAAGCTGCAGAGTCAGGAAGATGATTTCCGGCTTCAGAACAGCACATTGATGCAGGAGCTGTCCAAGGTACTTGGGTGTCTGTGCTCGGGAAGGTGGGGGGTTGTATTGGGCTTCTCTTTACACCATGCTTCTCTCCCAGCTATGCTCCCAAATTGAGCAGCTAGAGGCAGAAAATACACGGCTGAAGGAGGGCCATCCGTCTGTGTCTATTGTCCCAGGAGCTGCCGAAGGGGAACCGAGGAACACCGCCTTACAGAGAACCATGTTAGGTGTGTGTAGTGGTGACTTGTTCTTTAACATTTCCGTCTGTCTGTCTGAAGTTTTTCTTTTGGGGAGAGAGGTTGTTGATATGTTTTGGTTTTATTCTATACCCTAAGCTATTTCTCTGTGTTTAGATCTTGGTGGCAAGGAGACATCATCATTGAATGGTCATCAGATCTTGCAGAATGACAGTGGCACAATAACGGAGGCTGTCTCAATTACAGGGGCAGATGGATCCCAAAAGCAGGTAATGCTCCCCCCCATTTATGGCTTACCTTGTACTTCCTCGTTGTCTCTGTGTATGGCCTGTCACAGATTGACTTGGTCACAGTAACATCTAGCTCTGGACTCGGACCAACTCCTCAACAAGAGAGTTTTCATAATTATGTTTTCCCCTCCATGCTGTACAGGACATAAGGGAGCCTCCACTGGCTTTCAGGACACTCCTTTGGGCTGAATGGAGCACCGAACGCTAAAACAGGAGGTATCTAGAAACATCATGGAACTGTACACCGTATGGGAACAATGCTGTGATCCCATGACAATTCGAGTGGGTATCGTTTGGTCCCAGGATCACCAACCTGAGCACTATTTAGAGATGAGATGAGATCAGGGAGGTGATGAGGCACCTAGACACCAAGGGCTTGAAGGAGCTACCTTCTTTGGGGCTCCGAAAAGTCATTATTTGAGACAAGGACTTGGTCCAACTTCCAGCCAGCCGTAACAACCGGTTTCTCCCCCTTTGAGGGGGTCCCTAGATCTCATTTTGGAGCATTGAAGGGAGAAGCAGAGTCCAGAAGGAATGCCTATCATCTATCAACCTGAGTATTATTTTGAGGGGAAATCAGGGAGGTGATGAAGTGTCCAACAACACCAAGGACCTAAAGAAGCTCCCTTCTACAAAGCTCCTAGAAGCCATTATTTGGTACTAAACAGTCTGGAACTCTGTGTCGGATGGGAGGATGGTCGTGGCCCGGCCAAAGTTCAACTAGTGATTACTCAGGCTAGACTCCTCCAGTCCAAGCGCTTTTTGGACAGTTTGCACCTCTAAACTAGAGCTCTCTGGGGGGTGTACAGCTCTTGGAGATAACTTAGTGGTGTCCTGGTATCTATTCATTAAAGGGAATCTCCAGTTCCAGGAAAACGATCCGATGTCCCTCGCCGCTGTCTCCTCCTCCGTGACGCTCCTCCTCTTCATTGCGTCGGCCGGTGGGCGAGACTGATCCCGCCCACCGGCCAAGGAGACCTAATGCGCATGCGCAATGCTTTCCTATGGGGAAATGAGCGACGCTGGAGGTCCTCACACAGCATGAGGACGTCCAGCGACGCTCTAGCACAGGTTTCCTGTGCTATGAAGGAGGATGTGACCTCTAGTGGCTGTCTAGTAGGCAGCCCTTAGAGGTGGAGTTAACCCTGCAAGGTAATTATTACAGTTTATAGAAAAAATTAAATAATTACACTTGCAGGGTTAGGAGTAGTGGGAGTTGGCACCCAGACCACTCCAATGGGCAGAAGTGGTCTGGGTGCCTGGAGTGTTCCTTTAACTAAGTTAACCTGCCTGTGATTGAATTATGTCCCAGGCAGCAAGGCACCGGGGTGGGATTGTATTGTTTGGTTTGATGACCCCTGGTTGAGAATATTTGTATAAATATGTGCGAGTTCTTGAATAAAGTGTGTCTGTTTTACCCTTCATCAAGCCAGAGCTACCGCTTGGGAACTGAGCTATAATCACTGGAGCTGATCTGGGGATATTTAGAGCAGATACTCACTCTGACTATAGGAGTTCCGTCACATAGGCCAACCAAGATTATGCAGTTTCTTATATCATAGAGCTTGGTGTCCTGCCATTCCTATGTCGGTTTATTAGAAGGAGATGATGCCTGGGGTACAGACGTTGCTGGGCGGGTTTATTAGAAGGACAAGATGCTTGAGGTACAGACGTTGCTGGGTGGGTTTATTAGAAGGACAGGATGCCTGGGGTACAGACGTTGCTGGGCGGGTTTATTAGAAGGACAGGATGCTTGAGGTACAGACGTGGCTGGGTGGGTTTATTAGAAGGACAGGATGCTTGAGGTACAGACGTTGCTGGGTGGGTTTATTAGAAGGACAGGATGCCTGGGGTACAGACGTGGCTGGGTGGGTTTATTAGAAGGACAGGATGCTTGAGGTACAGACGTTGCTGGGTGGGTTTATTAGAAGGACAGGATGCCTGGGGTACAGACGTGGCTGGGTGGGTTTATTAGAAGGACAGGATGCCTGGGGTACAGACGTTGCTGGGCGGGTTTATTAGAAGGAGATGATGCCTGGGGTACAGACGTTGCTGGGTGGGTTTATTAGAAGGACAGGATGCTTGAGGTACAGACGTTGCTGGGTGGGTTTATTAGAAGGACAGGATGCCTGGGGTACAGACGTGGCTGGGTGGGTTTATTAGAAGGACAGGATGCCTGGGGTACAGACGTTGCTGGGCGGGTTTATTAGAAGGACAGGATGCCTGGGGTACAGACGTTGCTGGGCGGGTTTATTAGAAGGACAGGATGCCTGGGGTACAGACGTTGCTGGGCGGGTTTATTAGAAGGACAGGATGCTTGGGGTACAGACGTTGCTGGGTGGGTTTATTAGAAGGACAGGATGCTTGGGGTACAGACGTTGCTGGGCGGGTTTATTAGAAGGACAGGATGCTTGGGGTACAGATGTTGCTGGGCGGGTTTATTAGAAGGACAGGATGCTTGGGGTACAGACGTTGCTGGGCGGGTTTATTAGAAGGACAGGATGCTTGGGGTACAGACGTTGCTGGGTGGGTTTATTAGAAGGACAGGATGCCTGGGGTACAGACGTGGCTGGGTGGGTTTATTAGAAGGACAGGATGCCTGGGGTACAGACGTGGCTGGGTGGGTTTATTAGGACAGGATGCCTGGGGTACAGACGTTGCTGGGTGGGGTTATTAGAAGGACATGATGCCTGGGGTACAGACGTTGCTGGGTGGGTTTATTAGAAGGACAGGATGCCTGGGGTACAGACGTGGCTGGGTGGGTTTATTAGAAGGACAGGATGCCTGGGGTACAGACGTTGCTGGGCGGGTTTATTAGAAGGACAGGATGCTTGGGGTACAGACGTTGCTGGGTGGGTTTATTAGAAGGACAGGATGCCTGGGGTACAGACGTGGCTGGGTGGGTTTATTAGAAGGACAGGATGCCTGGGGTACAGACGTGGCTGGGTGGGTTTATTAGGACAGGATGCCTGGGGTACAGACGTTGCTGGGTGGGTTTATTAGAAGGACAGGATGCCTGGGGTACAGACGTTGCTGGGTGGGTTTATTGGAAGGACATGATGCCTGGGGTACAGACGTTGCAGGGTGGGTTTATTAGAAGGACAGGATGCCTGGGGTACAGACGTTGCTGGGTGGGTTTATTAGAAGGACAGGATGCCTGGGGTACAGACGTGGCTGGGTGGGTAGCCCTGTATAATGTGTGTTACTGCGTGGGTTTATTAGAAAGACAGGATGCCTGTGGTACAGATGTAATTGGGCAGGTTTATTAGAAGAAGTCTATGTCAAGTGTCAAGTCGATTCTGGGTGGTCTAGTAAAACGACATGAATATGGGGTTCAGCCGTTACTGGATGTGTTTATTAGAAGGACAGGATGCCTGCAATCCAGTCGTTATTGGGTGGGTTAAAATGAAGGAGATGAGGCCAGGTGTTCGGCCGTTACTGGGTGGGTTTACTGATTTAAACTTGGACTGCAGGTTCTGGTGTCTTTTTAGCTTTGCATTGTTGCTCTTCTAACTGGTGTCTGTTCTCCAGGAATCATCAAGCCGGCCATTCACAGCAGAGGATGCACAGGGTGAGTTACTGGTTCTAATCCTGCATGCACTGACATAGCGTCAGATTGCCACAGTGCTTCCTGTATATAGTATGCTACTGATATTAATGCATGTGAGGTCCAACTTGTGCCATTACTTCCTGTGCGTGGGAGCCCGTTTGTTTGTGGAATTTCTTCTGTATATTTATTGGATTGCATGGTTACATGGGTTAGATGATGCTTTAGACTGCAATTTAAAGAGTCATTTAGCTTGAAGAGAATGTAAGCCCTTTTACTTACCAATTTACCTGATCCGAATTGGTTTGTGCCCCATCGCTGCTCCTCCTCAGTCTTTGTGTATTTTTCATAGGAGGGACCCTGAAATTAGAAGCACAGACTGAGGAAAACCGGCTATTAAGAGAAGAATTAAAGGGCTTGCAGGTAAGTGTCACATTCAGAGACGGGCCTTGTATGGCTCTGTATTAGGCAAACCTTCTATTTGAGGCAGGTAAGTGTCACACTGAGTGCCTTGTTTGGCTCTGTATTAGGCAATCCGTCTATTTGAGGCAGGTAAGTGTCACACTGAGTGCCTTGTTTGGCTCTGTATTAGGCAATCCGTCTATTTGAGGCAGGTAAGTGTCACACTTAGTGCCTTGCATGGCTCTGTATTAGGCAATCCGTCTATTTGAGGCAAGTAAGTGTCACACTGAGTGCCTTGTTTGGCTCTGTATTAGGCAATCCGTCTATTTGAGGCAAGTAAGTGTCACACTTAGTGCCTTGCATGGCTCTGTATTAGGCAATCCGTCTATTTGAGGCAAGTAAGTGTCACACTGAGTGCCTTGTTTGGCTCTGTATTAGGCAATCCGTCTATTTGAGGCAAGTAAGTGTCACACTGAGTGCCTTGTTTGGCTCTGTATTAGGCAATCCGTCTATTTGAGGCAAGTAAGTGTCACACTGAGTGCCTTGTTTGGCTCTGTATTAGGCAATCCGTCTATTTGAGGCAGGTAAGTGTCACACTGAGTGCCTTGTTTGGCTCTGTATTAGGCAATCCGTCTATTTGAGGAAGGTAAGTGTCACACGGAGTGCCTTGCATGGCTCTGTATTAGGCAATCCGTCTATTTGAGAAGCATTTCATGGGTGAGTGAGGGGTAACCGGTGCCTCCAGCGGAACATTTGCCATTATTGAGCCGCTCTGCTCTGACATAGTGTTTATTTCAAACAGGGGAAGATTTCCAAGGTGGAAGAGGAGAATGCCAAGGTAAGTGTGCTTATATAGAGGGTGTGACTGCGCTGGCTGTCCTACAATATCTGATCAATATGTTTCCTTCACATTGCAGGTTGTGGAGAAATTAAAGAAGAAGCAGGAGAGGTTTGTACCCTATTTTCCTCTTTCATTCTCTTGATACCACGAGGAGGATCATTCACATCATGTTCAGTCACTGTAATTCCATGATTCTGTCTGCATACTCTGCATTGTGGGATTGTCGGCCATTTACATTTTCTGCCTGATTGTGCCTTCACAGCTTCACATGTAAAGGAATCTAATAAGCTGTGCGTTCCCCCCATAACATTAGGATTGGAGCTTTGAATGGTAATAAGTGGCTCTATTGCTAGCAACAAGGCTACTAAGGAGATGATGGCTCTGCACAGTTGATAAATAGCTCCCATGTCTAGCTGTAGACCAGGACCAATAAATGGCTTCTGTGTCAATGGATTAATATAGAAATAATCTGCGTGTCCTTCTGGACTGCCTATAGAGCTGCCATTAATGTCCTTATCTCTTCTCCAAAAGCCATGGAATAGTTTCAGTACGAGGGTTAATATTGCAGTCATCCTCAGGGCTGTTTTAAGGAGAAGAAATTGTAGACGTTAACTTGTAGTGCTATATTACACAGAGTACCTAAGGTTTTTAAAGTGTTCCCTTATAGACACTCAAAATACAATATAAGAAAATAAAATAAAAAAACTGTGTTGTTCACCACAAAGTGATCATAATGAAAATAATACAAACTGGATATCGTAGAAGAATTTGTAGAACATTGTCCAGACGGCAGTGTCTCTGTGGATTTTAAATGAAGAAGATGGCGGTGTCCCTAGGGAGGCGACCGTAATCTGAATTAAGGGGTCCGATTCACCGCTAAACAATTAGCCGACAAAGCAGGGGTCAGGGCAGGAGTTCACCCAACATGGTCGCTGAACATACGGCACATAGAACTGCTCAGCTTGCAGTAAGACTGTCTGAATTGAAGGTCAGATCTCCATCTCTCCACCTTCAGCAGGGTAATCCGGCGCCTGTATTTTTAGTATAACAATATCCATGTTGGGTTGTAGTTCTTATAATGCACTTTCTAGGGACTTCTTCCCTGTAGCTCATTGACACGAGCAGGAGCAAGCCCTTCCTGTTGTTTTTCACTGACCGGCTGGAAGGTCACTTATTGGATCCTTCATCAGCTTTGTTGCACTCAGGCTCTTCTCGGCACAATCTCTCTCTGGCAATGTTTCTATCTAAATGGCGAAATTTGCATTGCTCTCTTCTCTGCACCTTTATTCCTATTTGCACCTTTTTTGACATAGCGCTTTTGTTGTGCATGGTGCAATGCATCAAACCACAGGATTGACCCAGGAGCTTGGTCCTATTTAAGCCTCTGTGCCCTCTCATGATTTCAATCCCTTAAGCTCATTATATTTGTTTGTGTTCTTCATTCCGGATTCATTTATTCTGGAATTCTGGATCCGGCTGCTTTATTTGACCTTGAGTATTGTCCTTGGTATTTTTAGTTTAATTGCCTGACAATGCTCCCTAATTCTGTCCGAGTGCTACGCCCGGCCGCTATAAAGTCCAGTAATATCCCATTCTATTTCTCCTCCGTTAGCTTGTTAGCTTACTGCCTGTATCTTGTTGAGGATTTTTCTAATTCCTGATACCAGTTACAGCGATGAACTTTTTTTAGCCATATATTCAGTTTGTGACATGGTTCCTGACTGGGCGAGCCTTGACAAGTTAATAATCAGAATACATTTAGTTTTCTCTTCACTTTGTTCCACTGTTCAATGCGATAGCTAGTTTGAGCCATAGATAGGAGGGCACATGGTCAGGTTGGAATCCTGTGGATTATTGACGTACAATGAAGTAGACATCATAAAGTAATGTGATGTGAGAGGCTCAAGCTTGATCTTGTAGAATAAGGCAAAATCTTTTAAACCCGGTTAGCAATGCAAACTGCGAGGAAGTGGCAAGCCAGCCTGGGGTGTCAGAAAACGAGTAGAATATTGTTAACCCCAGAGTTCTGGATCCCGGATTCTATGAAATTTGTATCATTCCTCTCATCTCACATTTACTTCCCGCTCCCATTGCTCACTGTATACAAGTGTGTTTTCAGAAAAATAGACTGGTGAGGGGCCTATAGAAGAGATCTCTCCATTTTAAAAAAAGGCGAGGGAGGTGCTGGCTTCAATGAAAATCGCCTTCCTATCTCATGTTCCTTATTATCTTGTTATAAAATGTTTTGTATAATGCCTTATTTCTGTGTGTTCCCTGTCCAGCTACGTACAGCTGCAGACTGATAAAGAGGCCCTGTACAATGACAGCAGGTGAGATACCCTCCTGATGATCCTGGTAGCACTGTATAATGACAGCAGGTGAGATACCCTTCCCTTAACACTCCTGATGATCCCGGTAGCACTGTATAATGACAGCAGGTGAGATACCCTTCCCTTAACACTCCTGATGATCCCGGTAGCACTGTAAAATGACAGCAGGTGAGATACCCTCCCCCTTAACACTCCTGATGATCCCGGTAGCCCTGTATAATGACAGCAGGTGAGATACCCTTCCCTTAACACTTCTGATGATCCCGGTATCACTGTGTAATGACAGCAGGTGAGATACCCTCCCCCTTAACACTCCTGATGATCCCGGTAGCACTGTAAAATGACAGCAGGTGAGATACCCTCCCCCTTAACACTCCTGATGATCCCGGTAGCCCTGTATAATGACAGCAGGTGAGATACACTTCTGATGATCCCGGTATCACTGTGTAATGACAGCAGGTGAGATACCCTCCCCCTTAACACTCCTGATGATCCCGGTAGCACTGTATAATGACAGCAGGTGAGATACCCTCCCCCTTAACATTCCTGATGATCCCGGTAGCACTGTATAATGACAGCAGGTGAGATACCCTCCCCCTTAACACTCCTGATGATCCCGGTAGCACTGTATAATGACAGCAGGTGAGATACCCTTCCCTTAACACTGCTGATGATCCCGGTAGCCCTGTATAATGACAGCAGGTGAGATACCCTTCCCTTAACACTGCTGATGATCCCGGTAGCCCTGTATAATGACAGCAGGTGAGATACCCTCCTGATGATCCCGGTAGCCCTGTATAATGACAGCAGGTGAGATACCCTCCTGATGATCCCGGTAGCACTGTATAATGACAGCAGGTGAGATACCCTTCTGATGATCCCGGTAGCCCTGTATAATGACAGCAGGTGAGATACCTTCCCCTTAGCGTCGTCAGAATCCCCATAGGAAAGCATCAGGTCTCCCCCGCCGGCTGACGTTGGCAGGGGAGGAGCATGGGCGGAGCCTGACCCACCGCCGAGGGACATCGGTGACGGATTCAGGTTAGTCACTGAAGGGGTTTTAACCCCTTCAGCAACATTGGGTGGGGAGGGGAGGGGAGAAACGGCTGTGGTTTTCTGGCACTGGAGAATCCCTTTAATCAGGGGGAACAGTGACCCCTAGTGAACTGTATATGAACTACAATTTCTTTCATTGATATTTTTTATATACTATTCTAGTGTGAAGAAAAGTCTTTCTGTCTGTTCACCATCTCTTTTACTATTGTTTTTCCTTTTTTTTTTTTTCTTCTTTTTTTTTTTTTTATGCGTTGGAAGATCATGGGCGATTTTGTCTTTACGTTTAGGGCTGAAACCCCTCAGTCCTGTGGTGGACCACCTTAAACATGATGGTTCTTAAACTTTTTTTTGAGGGTATACTTTTTTTCACCTCGTGCTCTCTGGTTTCTGTCCTCACAGTAATGGCTCCCTGATTACATCAGTTGAATGTCTGCGTGCTGGCTACTGTGCATGCACACATTTTGTCTGATGTCTGTGTGGGAGGAGGCAGGAACATTCGAGTAGAACTCAGGTGACCTAACGGAAGAAGGCTGCAAACCTCCTTGGCTGTTTGATTGACAGCCAGGTGGGTGTTCCATAATTCATTTATAAAAATGCTGATAACTCATAGAACTTGGAACTTTTATAAACTGGGGTTAAACTAGGATACTCCTCACCCAAAAAGCAGTTCAGCAAGCTGGAGTGCTTTTGCAGTGTGTGTTACAAAACCGCTACAGACAAGCGTTATGTTGTTTCCTTGCTATGTTATTGCTTCGGTACTTTAATTTTGTACCCAACTCACGAACGGATTACTTGCACCTATTCGTTAAACGAACAACGGACCACCCGGTCCCTGGTGTGTGCCGCCACTTAACCCCGGTCACCTTTCAAACAACCGAACGACCGACCACCCTGCGAGGGGAGTGTGTTTCCAATTGATCGCCCAGAGAGTTGCGGTCTGCGGTTAACCGCAACCTAATTGACGGCCTCCGGGCATTCCCGTTCGTGCCTTATCTTCCAATATTCAAACTACCGAAAGGGTCACGAACGGGGGGCCACCTACAGCCTGGCATGTGGCCTTAATTAGAACGTTGGGGTTTGCGGTTAACCGCAGGTTAAGTACCCCCTTCACTGCGGTCTATGTTCATCTCCCGAACAACTGCAACATCCAGCAATAGAGCGGGGATTCGCACACAACTCTGTCCGTTACTCGTTCCACGAGTTTGATGCCGAGGTCCCGCTGCCTATTGACTCATTTAAAAACATGGCCTCCATTACAAGCTCGGGACCAAAATATACGAACGGACTTTGAAACAAAGAAACCAAGTGTATGGTTCGTGGGTTTTGGGCACTTTTCGGTTAGCTATTCCACCCAGACCGGGGCTACAGAATGAATGGTGGAAGACCCGCATTGTATCTGAAAATGTTGAAGTTATATATTTTTTTTTTAATTTTTTATTTTTAGGTAGGGAAAATAGTTTATTTTTTTTTTTTTTTTTAAATTCTTTATTTTGTTGTGCGGGTGGGTACATGGTTCTCACAATCGCCACAACAGAGTATATCAACATACATCAACATAGAAAATTAGTATGACAGTGGCTAGCGTAGTCACACATTTTTTTTTTATTTTTTTTAAACGTATGTAGAGGTTACAATTATTGTCTATATAATAGATTGTTGAGGTTACAATTACATGTTGGGAACAGTTGGATGTCTAGCATGCAGCACTTGCTGAAGTGATGCAAGGGTGAGTGTGCTCTCAGCACCTATGGGACAAGGTGTAACAGTTGCCTCTCTGGTCGCTAGGTGGAGCTAGAAGCGTGTTGGAGAGGCCTTTCACTTGACCCCTGGGTCAGTTATAATGACTAATTTCTCTAAAGAATATAAAGGGGATTGAGGGGGGAGTAAATATTGTGCATTGTGCACATACATCAACGGAGAGGGTAAGCACACATGTCTAAAGTAGTGGGCAACATTCTAAACTCAAATAGAAAGAAAAAGAAAAAAAAGCACAAGTACAACGTTGCTTATAAAGACTTGAGAACAGGGTCCAATAAAGTAGACTTAAACGTTGTTAGTGACAAAGAGTTCATGGCACCGATGCCGATGCTTTTTCTCCCCTCTGGGCCGCTGGTACAAAGGGTCGCGCTGTGGCAGGGTTCCAGGCTGTAGTTGTCGTCGGCTTGTTAGGTTCTGCTGGGCCTGGTGTCTGCCGTCCCAATGCGAGCTGCTGCAGGATGTCAGGTATTTCAGTAGCGTCACGTAGTTTCAGATGACCAGTGTCTCTGGGGATAATCAGGGCTTTGGGTGCGCCCCAGCGGTAAGGTATATTATGTGCCAAGAGCTCTGTGGTCAGGGGCCGCAAAGACCGTCTCCAGTCCATGGTGGCCTTAGACAGATCCGGGTAGAAGGTCAGTGAGTGGCCCTCAAAGTTGTAAGGCGTCTTGTTGCGCACGGCCGCCATGAAGGTCTGGCGATCTCAGCCTTGTTGAAATCTGATAATTACATCATTTCCCTTTTCTGGTGCCCCAGTTTGCGGTCTGGAGATGCGGAAGCAACTGTCTAGCGGCATTCCTTTGGCCTGCTTGGCCGTAAAGAGTGTGTTGAGCAATCTGCGAAATAAATGCGGCAGTTCCACGGTCTCCACCGCTGCAGGTAGGCCTCGGATTTTAAGGTTCTTCCAGCGCCTCCTGTCTTCTAGCGCCGCCATATTGTCTTGTTGCTGCCTTTGTGTCTGTTGTAGGGCAGAAATTTGTTGATCCATTGAGTCCAGTCGGGATTCCTGTGCGGCGGTATTAAGCTCTGCGTTTTGCAGGCGGGCTACCACTCTGCTGATCTCATCTCGGAACACGCCTATGTCGGCCGCTATATTGCGGCGTAGTTCACCCAGCATGTCCTTGAGCTTTTCCTCAGTAATGCTAAATTTTTCCGTCGGGTTAGTCGGTCCGCTCACTGCCCCGGTACCGTAGTCGTCGTCCTCTGACTCTGTGGCCTCACTAAATGAGTGGTATAGGCCTTCCAGCTGCGGCGCCATATCGGGCCTTTGGCGGTTTTGAGGCCTCCGCAGAAGTTCTCCGATGTCCGCGGTAGATGGAGGTCTGTCTGGTCTCGATTTTTTTGTTTCGCCGCCCCATGCCTATCCTAGAGCAGGCAGCTGCCCAGTTAGTAGTCGAAGTTATATATTTTTAACCTCTTTTTTATGTGGCAATAAAACGTGGTATTTTGGGCGCTTGGAGATACTTGTATTGTCATAACCGTTAGATTCATTATCTCCAAGCTGGGCGGTAACCAATTCAAACGATACAATGTATTCTTATTGGTTTACCACTTGTATTGTCCCTGTATCCCATCAGGTCCAGAGGGGGCTGTCCCTGGACCTGAGATTTCGCATAAATAGTGATACCTGTGTGCCATTAAAGCCAGTTCTTGTTTGACCTTCAAATCGCAGCCTCGACTCGTTTTGTGGGGAAAAGAGTATCCTAGCTGTACCATAGCTAGTGGGATTGTTCTACATTTACAGGATTCTTTTTGGTCGACTAGCTGAAGTGGCTTCTCTCTCTCTCTGCACTGGGATCCAGACCATCCAAGCGGTCCAGCTTCCAGCTAGCCTGGGGGTAACCGTAACAGTGTGGAGTGGTCCTTAACTTGCTTTAGACATTTTTATCACCTCCTCTGTAAGTTGAACTTTAATTACAATCAGGATGTTCATCTGGGGTCTAGCAAGCTATTAACAGTATTACTTTACTGAGAGGGTAGTGGATGCATGGAATAGCCTTCCAGCTGAAGTGGTAGAGGTTAACACAGTAAAGGAGTTTAAGCATGCGTGGGATAGGCATAAGGCTATCCTAACTATAAGATAATGCCAGGGACTAATGAAAGTATTTAGAAAACTGGGCAGACTAGATGGGCCGAATGGTTCTTATCTGCCGTCACATTCTATGTTTCTATGTTTCTATGTTAACAGAGAAGGAGATAAGAAATTCTAAAGTAAACAAACTGTGTGATAAAGAAATGTTTAAATATTAGATGACTCTTTACAGGAAGTGTTTATGAATGCTGTGTAAGTCACAGGTGTGATTAGGGCTGTATAAACAAAGTGATTTAACAACTAAATGGCAGGGAATTTAGCAGTGAAACTGCAGGGGCATGATGTATACACAAAACTTCTACACGGAATGAGGTTTTTTTTGGTGCCTATAATGGGGCATAAATGGTAGTCATTTTTATATGTTTCTGTCTCGTGCTCTCTGGTCTGTATTTTTATGTCCATTTTTAAACATTTCAGGTTGTATTTATAGGTGGTGGCATTTATACAGTGTTTTCCACACTATTCAGGGTAGATCTGACTTTCTCTTATATGTTTCACCTGGTTTGATCTCTGGCCGATTTAAGGACAAAGATTGAGGAGATTCAGCAGAAGAAAGAGGAGGAAATGAAATCTCTGCAGGCGAAGAATCAGAAAATGCAGCAGGATTTGTTGGCAACTCAGCAGGTTAGTTAAGGGTTAGTGGGAATTAGCAGGGCTTGGGGGAGGTTAAAGAGGGTATGTGGTGGTTACAGAGAGGTAGTGGTTGTAGATCAGGGTGTGTAGTGGTTACAGAGAGGTAGTGGTTGTAGGTCAGGGTATGTGGTGGTTACAGAGAGGTAGTGGTTGTAGGTCAGTGTATGTGGCGGTTACAAAGAGTTAGTGAGGGTGGCAGGAAAATGGTGCGTTGGTTTTATTTTGGTGGTTAAGGGAAGTTAGTGGTGGTTTGTTAGTGTATGTAGTAGGTGGGTATATGTGGCGGTTACAGAGAGGTAGTGGTTGTAGGTCAGTGTATGTGGCGGTTACAAAGAGTTAGTGAGGGTGGCAGGAAAATGGTGCATTGGTTGGTTTTATTTTGGTGGTTAAGGGAAGTTAGTGGTGGTTTGTTAGTGTATGTAGTGGTTACAGAGACTTAGTGGTAGTAGGTGAGTATATGTGGCAGTTACCGAGAGCTAGTGGTAGTGGGTGAGTGTATGTGGTTGTTAGTAGAGGTTAGTGTATGTGGTGGTTACCGATAGGTAGTGGTAGTAGGTGAGTGTATGTGGTGGTTATGGAGTGGTAGTAGTAGTAAGTGAGTGTATGTGGTGGTTACGGAGAGGTGGTGGTAGGGGAGTGTATGGGGTTATTAGTAGAGGTTAGTGTATGTGGTGGTTACCCAGAGGTAGTGGTAGTAGGTGAGTGTATGTGGTGGTTATGGAGAGGTATTGGCAGTAGGTCATTGTATGTGGTGGTAAGTAGAGGTTAGTGTATGTGGTGGTTATGGAGAGGTAGTGGCAGTTACCAAGAGTTAGTGGTTGTAGGTGAGTGTATGTGGCGTTTAGTAGAGGTTAGAGTCATGGTCTGTGTCTTTATCTCTCCTTTTCATGTTATCGAACACGGCAAGATTCTAACAATAAATTGCTCCCATTTTCATCCCTGTGGGTTTTTTTCTGTAGAACTGCACTGAGTTAAAGGATCAACTTCTAAGTGTGAAGCAGGAGCATGAACGGGCCCTCCATGGACTGCAGGAGGAAGTAATTAACCCTTTATTTCTCGTTTTCCTTTCTTTTCCTGGCCTATTGTGCTGAACTCTCCTGCTTTTCTGTGTTTGTCTCTTTGCTCTGTGTTTGGCTGCGTTCGGGGGGCAGGCGACATGGCGCAGTGCGGAGAGCCAGGAGCAGGTGGAAATCATTCTGTCTGAGAACGATGCCCTGCGTACCAACCTAGCCGCCTTGGAGCAGGTACACAGATACCCGGCAGATCAGCGGGGGTAACACGCAGCGTCATGTCCCTAATATGTTGGAAGCTGACACTAGCATTGTGTGTTCACATTCATTCTCACTCCCTAAATGATGATCTCCAGAAATAGTTACCGTGCTGCTTTTATCACCTCACCAGATTCAAACTTCTAGGACTCAGGAACTCAGTCTTCTGCGAGAACAAAGCTTAGCCCTCGGCTCGGAGCTGCACCAGGTACAGGGTGAGAGAGAAACTCTTCTGGCTCAAAAAGAAGATCTGAAAACACAGCTACAGGTAGGCGATTGGTATAGGCACAACTAGGGGTCCCCCTCCCCCACTCTGTACAGGTGTAACATGTCACTATGAATCCCCTCCCCCACACTGTACATGTGTAACGTGTCACTATGAATCCCCTCCCCCACACTGTATAGGTGTAACGTGTCACTATGAATACCCTCCCCCACACTGTACAGGTGTAACGTGTCACTATGAATCCCCTCCCCCACACTGTATAGGTGTAACGTGTCACTATGAATCCCCTCCCCCACACTGTACAGGTGTAACGTGTCACTATGAATCCCCTCCCCCACACTGTACAGGTGTAACGTGTCACTATGAATCCCCTCCCCCACACTGTACAGGTGTAACGTGTCACTATGAATCCCCTCCCCCACACTGTACAGGTGTAACGTGTCACTATGAATCCCCTCCCCCACACTGTACAGGTATAATATGTATTATTAGATATCCATTCCCCCGCTCTATACAGGTATAATATGTATCATTAGGTATCCATTCCCCCGCTCTATACAGGTATAATATGTATTATTAGGTATCCATTCCCTCGCTCTATACAGGTATAATATGTATTATTAGGTATCCATTCCCCTGCTCTATACAGGTATAATATGTATTATTAGGCATCCATTCCCCCGCTCTATACAGGTATAATATGTATTATTAGGTATACATTCCCCCGCTCTATACAGGTATAATATGTATTATTAGGTATCCATTCCCCCGCTCTATACAGGTATAATATGTATCATTAGGTATACATTCCCCCGCTCTATACAGGTATAATATGTATCATTAGGTATCCATTCCCCCGCTCTATACAGATATAATATGTATTATTAGGTATCCATTCCCCCGCTCTATACAGGTATAATATGTATCATTAGGTATCCATTCCCCCGCTCTATACAGGTATAATATGTATTATTAGGTATCCATTCCCCCGCTCTATACAGGTATAATATGTATTATTAGGTATCCATTCCCCTGCTCTATACAGGTATAATATGTATTATTAGGTATCCATTCCCCTGCTCTTATACAGGTATAATATGTATTATTAGGTATCCATTCCCCCGCTCTATACAGGTATAATATGTATTATTAGGTATCCATTCCCCCGCTCTATACAGGTATAATATGTATTATTAGGTATCCATTCCCCCGCTCTATACAGGTATAATATGTATTATTAGGTATCCATTACCCTGCTCTATACAGGTATAATATGTATTATTAGGTATCCATTCCCTCGCTCTATACAGGTATAATATGTATCATTAGGTATCCATTCCCCCGCTCTATACAGGTATAATATGTATTATTAGGTATCCATTCCCCTGCTCTTATACAGGTATAATATGTATTATTAGATATCCATTCCCCCGCTCTATACAGGTATAATATGTATCATTAGGTATCCATTCCCCCGCTCTATACAGGTATAATATGTATTATTAGGTAACCATTCCCTCGCTCTATACAGGTATAATATGTATTATTAGATATCCATTCCCCCGCTCTATACAGGTATAATATGTATCATTAGGTATCCATTCCCCCGCTCTATACAGGTATAATATGTATTATTAGGTAACCATTCCCTCGCTCTATACAGGTATAATATGTATTATTAGGTATCCATTCCCCTGCTCTATACAGGTATAATATGTATTATTAGGTATCCATTCCCCTGCTCTATACAGGTATAATATGTATTATTAGATATCCATTCCCCCGCTCTATACATGTATAATATGTATCATTAGGTATCCATTCCCCTGCTCTATACAGGTATAATATGTATTATTAGGTATCCATTCCCTCGCTCTATACAGGTATAATATGTATCATTAGGTATCCATTCCCCCGCTCTATACAGGTATAATATGTATTATTAGATATCCATTCCCCCGCTCTATACAGGTATAATATGTATTATTAGGTATCCATTCCCCTGCTCTATACAGGTATAATATGTATTATTAGGTATCCATTCCCCTGCTCTTATACAGGTATAATATGTATTATTAGGTATCCATTCCCCTGCTCTATACAGGTATAATATGTATCATTAGATATCCATTCCCCCGCTCTATACAGGTATAATATGTATTATTAGGTTTCCCCCTTCCCCCCGCTCTATACAGGTATAATATGTATTATTGGGTTTCCCCCTTCCCCCCGCTCTATACAGGTATAATATGTATTATTAGGTTTCCCCCTTCCCCCCGCTCTATACAGGTATAATATGTATTATTGGGTTTCCCCCTTCCCCCCGCTCTATACAGGTATAATATGTATTATTAGGTTTCCCCCTTCCCCCCGCTCTATACAGGTATAATATGTATTATTAGGTTTCCCCCTTCCCCCCGCTCTATACAGGTATAATATGTATTATTAGGTTTCCCCCTTCCCCCCGCTCTATACAGGTATAATATGTATTATTAGGTTTCCCCCTTCCCCCCGCTCTATACAGGTATAATATGTATTATTAGGTTTCCCCCTTCCCCCCGCTCTATACAGGTATAATATGTATTATTAGGTTTCCCCCTTCCCCCCGCTCTATACAGGTATAATATGTATTATTAGGTTTCCCCCTTCCCCCCGCTCTATACAGGTATAATATGTATTATTAGGTTTCCCCCTTCCCCCCGCTCTATACAGGTATAATATGTATTATTAGGTTTCCCCCTTCCCCCCGCTCTATACAGGTATAATATGTATTATTAGGTTTCCCCCTTCCCCCCGCTCTATACAGGTATAATATGTATTATTAGGTGTCCGTTGTCCCTGGTTTTTATAATCTGCTTGCTGTATAATCCCTTTCTTTGAAGGAGTCGGTGCGTGCCAATAGTCGCCTGGCCGAGCAGTGGGAGGAACAATCGCAGGACTTAAAGCGGTTACAGCAGGACCTCGATGAAGCACGTAAGGTAGGTTTCTCCCTTCAACTTTGAATCCCAAACCTGCTGTTTGTATGTGAGAGCCTTATTTTTCTGTATTTACAGAGCGCCGATAAACGGAAAGCTATGCTGGACGAAATGGCCATCAAGATGCAACAGGAGAACTCTTGTCACAAGGAAGAGGTGGGGAATGTGAAGCTGCAGCATGAGAAGGAGGTGCTGAGTATCCGAGCCAAGTATGAGAAGGAGCTTCGAGAGCTTCACGAAGAGAAGAATCGAGGGGAAGAAGCTCTGCGCGCCCAACTTCGGGATGAGAAGGTGAGTTAGTGCAGGAACTGAAAGGACAGTCTTACCGAGAGTCGGAATAGCAAAACGTTAGTGAATATGGCAGTACGAGGGCTCCTCTGCCTGTTCTGGTCACTCCCAACTGCTGGCAAATGGTGGGAGATTTCCTAGGACTTGTTTTGGCCAAGCTCTCACACCGTAACACCAGACGAGTCCAAACCCTCAGAATGCCTCACAAGAGGCTACTTCGAGAGAGTTATGGAAGCCATGTCGGCAAAGCTCATACTTACCTGGCAATCAACGGCAAATCAACTTAGGAAGGAGGTCCTTGACCTCTCCAACACAACGTCTTCCTTGGAACAGCAGGGTATGGAATTAACCTTGACCCACAATGTCATGGCAGAACACATACAGGCCATAAAATACAAGAGGGAAAGCATGGAAACCACAACTTGTATACAACCCAGCTGCATTGCCGTCATACCTAATGGTGGCTTAAACAGGCCCAGCTCACTCCACCCTTCTCACATATATTAATGAGTTACCTTGTTCACCACCGGATGTAGCACACCTGCGAACATGTCTGGTAGCACGGACCAGTCGAACCCCTTGAGGCCCAGACGCCAGACCCCCAACTAGCCTGGGGATGCTACCTTAAATAGTCTCCCAACTGTCAACAAAGGGGGAAATGCCTGCACGCTATTGCACAAAGGGTACCTTTTGCATAGAACTAGACGGAGTTAACACAGGTTGTCCACATTACTGTTTTTGTTAAGGATGTTACTTGTGCATTGATTTCTATTGTTTTGATCAAATTTGTTGTTTCTGCTTCCACACACAATCCACACTGTAGCCCAAAAAGCCACCCAATTGGAAGTTTTACTCCTCTCCCCCACGGTGCGACCAGCGTACTATTGTATATATTGTATTAGATCCCTATCCGGATCTCTATCCCCCACCTATCAACTCCTACCTCCTACTCCCATCCCCCATCCAACCTGATCAGGAGACGATCTAACCCAACGCATTGAGACACTTCCAACCTTACTTTCCTTTGCCACTTTCACCATGGGAGTCTGCTCACACAACACTGAGGGGTTAAATACACCACACAAACAGCGCGTACTGCTGGATGATTTAAAATGCATCAAAGCAGACCTATAGTCTGCGTACAAGAAATGCATTTTGTCACAAATCGAGTACCCTCATTCGCTCTCAAGGAATACCCTACTCAAAATCACGCAACGCACTTCTCCAAATCTAGAGGGGACTCAATCCCATTACACAACTTACTAACAGTGGAACTTCGCCACATCAAAAAAGTAATCCAAGGACGATTCTTGATTTTACATTGCATGATAAATAATCTTCCATACATGCTAGTCTGCCTATATAGTCCGAATGAACAACAGCGAAACATTCTTCATAAAGTACTGGCCAAAATACCAGCTAACACGAATGCCCAACTGATCATGTGTGGTGACTTCAACCACACCCTGAACTCCCACACAGACTCCACAATCCTTGCCACCTCTGAGATACATCTTAAGCCAAAACCCACAAACTAGGCACTCCCAAAACTAATCCTAGAACATGGACTATACACCTGGAGGACATTCAGTCCAAACAGTAGAGAGTATAAATTCTTTTCATAGGTACACAAAACCTACTCCAGAATTGACCACATCCTAACCTCAGGTTCTCTTCTCCCGACAATAACTCAATGCACTATAGGGAACATAGTATGGTCTGATCATGTCCTAATTACTTTGACCATGTACAGCCAGTACCAGCACAGAGGCAGGCCACCATGGCGCCTCAACGATACACTCCTGCACGACTCTATATTTACTGCACAGCTGTCGGACAGCATGCAAATGTACTTCAGACTCAACGACACCCCGGAAACTCCAACCCTGTCCGTCTGGCAAGCCATAAACCGGTAATGAGAGGACTATTGATAAAACGCGCATCCTACCTCAAGCGGAAGCAACAGCGAGAACACATTGACCTCCTGCAGAAGCTCCGAGACACGACGAGTGCCCAACTTCTGCGGCCATCGGACACATATGCCCAAACCACCAACCAAATTAACACCAACTCAAGGAAATAGGCAGGGAAACACCTAGCAGCAATGCTCCGACAGAAACAAACCAACTCCCAAATTCCATACCTACTTACACACACTGGTACGAAGATTCACAACCCACAAGATATAAACGATGAAATTGCGGCGTACTTCCATACACTCTCTAGAACCTTAAAAACAACGTCTCTTTACACCAACCAACTGATCAGGATATAGATGACTTCCTAAAACAAATGGCATTGCCCACATTACCGACTGCACACAAACTCACCTTACGAAGCCGATAACACCACAAGAAATACTGGAAACCATTCGGTCGCTCTCCCCGGGGAAGTCGCCTGGCCCAGACGGTTTAACCAACACATATTATAAGCAATTCACACCCATCTTAGCCCCTTTCCTAAAAAAAGCTATTCAATTATGTTACAAATTGCTATTTGTAACTGGCCCTTTAAATGATAAATTGCCCTGCTTCCCTGGATTGTGGAGAAGCCTGTTTGCCAGCCTCCTTCCTCATGACTATGGCCCCTGGGAGATTGTGCCCCTGAAAACGTATGGACTTTTATTGGGTGTGTATGGCCCTTTAAGAACCGTCTGGGGACATATTGTGACTTTGTTGAACAATGCCCCTTTAAGACGGTGTCCCCAAACCTTTAATATACTGTGTTCCTGGCTTTCTCCCACTTGGTTCAGTAAATGGAGCTTACTGAACCAAGTACCACACAGGCGGACCACCCAGAAGTGGAAGTGTGCAGGCAATTTACCTCCCAGGCTGTGAGGTTACTGCAGGTTAATTGCCAAGCGCTGGGTGGCCTCAGTTCGTGCAAACCAACACGTGGCGGCGGCCATCTTTGTTCATTCGAACGAGGTCAGCGGTATGTGTAGCCAAATCCATGGAACTGAAATCGGCTACACATTTCACCGAACACCACTGACCCTTACCTTCTCCTACACCGAACTTTCAGCTGCAGAGACTAAGTCCCGTTCGAAGATTCGAACGCACGTTCGAATGGGACTTAGTCATTTTTCTGCATAAAATTGACCGTCCGCACAGCCCAAATCTATGGAACTGTTTTGGGCAGGAAAATGTGCTTGCGGTCGGTCATAAAGGACTTCCGTCTAACTTTTTATCCACTAGAGGGATTTGTATGATTTTTGGTTATGTTTCTATTTAAAGTATGCTGATTTTAAATATGTAATTTATGAAGATGGTTTTAAAGTTACAGTGTATGTGTAAAAACTGTATTTTTCCTGCTTGTGATAATTATGTTAAGTATTGTGTACCATAATTATATCACAGGCAGAGAGGGAGGATTTTGTATGTAATTGCTGGGAGTGTTTTCTGTAATGTACGTGTGTGATTGGCTGTTCTGTAAAACCCTGTGGGTGGTGGGTGAAACCTGCATAAAAGAAAGCCCTTTGGGTGCCAATAAACAGAATGACTTGACCCTCAATGAAGTGGTCTGGGTGTCAGGTCCCTCTAGTTTTAACCCTGCAGCTGAAAACATAGCAATGTTTACATTTGGGTTAATCCAGCCTCTAGTGGCTGTCTCATTGACAGCCGCTAGAGGCCCCTTCCACGATTCTCAGTGTGAAAATCAAAGTGAGAAGACGCTGGACGTCCATAGGAAAGCATTTAGTAATGCTTTCATACGGGCTGTTTAAATGCGCTTGCGGCTCTTGCCCCGTATGCGCATTTGGATCTGACGTCGGCAGGGGGTGGAGAGTTCCCCAGCACAGAGGGAGCCTGGCGCTGGAGAAAGGTAAGTGTCTGAAGGGGTTTTAACCCCTTCAGCCCAGCGGGAGGGGGGCCCTGAGGGTGGGGGGGGACCTAATGACCCTAAAATGCCAGGAAAACAAATTTGTTTTCCGGGCACTATAGTGCTCCTTTAACTCAACTGATACTTGACAACCCAGATATACACGGGATCCAAGTCAAGGGACAAGAATACAAACTGTCCTTATTCGCAGACAACATCCTTCTGCCCTTGGAACACCCACATATCTCCCTAGCAAACTTCCACAGGATCCAGTCCCAATACAGCAAATGCTCCTACTAAACTCAACATTGCAAAGACCTTGCCTCTAGGAGTAAACATCTCTGCACAAGACATGATGACCCTAAAAACAAACTTCAAGTATGATTGGAGGCAGAACTATATACAATTCCTAGGGGCTAACTGCACACCCACAACAAACACACTGTTCAAGGCAAACTACATAAAACTACTCAGTGAAATCAGAACTATCACACAAGGGTGGAAGGGGAAATTCATATCCTGGACCAGAAGAATCGCCTCAGTAAAGATGACGATTCTGCCAAAAATCCAATACTTATTTCGAACACGCCAACTTAAGCTTCCTACGAAATACATACTGGAAGTACAAAAACTCCTCACCAGTTGTGTTGGGGAAACATAAAACCTAGAGTGGCAAAAACTACAATGTACCGACTATTCTCTCATGGAGAGATGGAATGCCGGACTTACTAGGATACTACCGAGCGGCTCACATAGCCCCCCTACTGTCTGCATTTCACCACCCGAAACAAATGGCTTGGACAGAAATTGAGCGTGGGTGCCAAAATCCCACAGGCCGAAGAATACCGACCTACTGCCTACGACAGCATTCACCCTTGCTATTTGGGATAACTGCTGAAAAAAATGGGACCAATGACACGGACCTCCCCAGCCCTTCCACTGGAAGCCCTACAGCTACTTATCCCCAAATTCAACTACAGGATCTGGACTAGGCATGGCGTACCCACCATGTCACAGTTACTGCAAGACACCCGCCTTAAAAAAAGTTCTCGGATCTCCAAACTGAGTTCACACTACCCACCACAGCCACCTACTCCTATATGCAACTACAATCTTGGTTAAACTTACAACCAAAACAAGCCAGCGAACACCCTCAAGAACCACAACTACTAGCCGCAGAAAAGATCTGCCTTAAACTTAAGCCAGCTAAAAAAAAACTCATTTTCACGATCTACGCCTCTGAACACACCCAATTTAACAAACATTCCCTCTCCTTCAGATTAGCATGGGAAAAAGGCATCAAACACCCACTCACGGATGACCAATGGCAAGAAATTTTTAAAGCCCATAAACAACTGTCACTCTGCATGACCCATGTGGAACTATCCCACAAGCTGCTGTACATATGGTACATGCTCCCAAACGCCTCAAACACAGCTTCCCCGAAACACATCCGATGTCTTCTGGCGATGCCAGGCGGACAGAAGAAATATGATACACACATCGTGGCATTGCCCTGGGCTCAGAAAGTACTGGCAGGATGTAGTGGCCTTGGCCAAACACTGCACCAAGGTACATCTTCCCTTCTTGCCTGAAACATTCCTACTTCTTCTACTGCCACAAAAAATACAAAAAAGCCAGAGATATCTCTTATACCACATCATCATTGCAGCTCTAACAGTCATCAGCAGACAATGGAAGCAAACCCCTCCCCCTACGATTGGACAATGCACCATGGCCATAGAAAAAGCACTACGAATTAATGGCACAAAAGACTATGCCGAGAGCCCTCTACTAGCCCACAGCATATGAAATGTGGGGCAACAACAAATCCTGTCAGACCTAAGGCAGCACCACACACTACATGTATACACCAACAACGCAAGAAAACCATCCACGGGACAAACGGAGCCCATCCACGAACCAAAACAGTGCCAGGGCAAACTATGCGGGAAGCCTATAATGCATAAACCTAAAATTTCCTAGACTGATGACACAGTATCTCTTACCTCTTCAAGCATAGAACAGGAATGCACCATGACGAACACACCCCACAGGGGTCACCCTCCCCCTTCCCACAGCTACTCTACCCACACAGCTTGTCACACACACAATCTGGCACCAAAGGTATGCTCAAGGACACAGTCCATAGCCCTCCCCCAGGGACAAGTAGCCATCAGGAGACGGGGAGCGTGTCTAAACCCACACACAGGGCCACACCAAGTGCCGACACAGACACCTTGGGGCCCCTACACGTATACATACTCGAATACCTAGCGAAGCATTAGCCTTGGCATACTACACAAGCTTAACATAACCGTTTCTATGCTCCGACTGACTACGGTAGTGTTGTGTGTGTCTAGAACCCCTTCCCCATTTTCCCCTTGATACCCCACAAACGACAATGAAAATTTTTAAATTGGCAACTTACATAATGTCTTAGCCCTAGACTGCTAATGATATACCACCACAACACCAGGCGTGGTACACGCCGCCTTCATCAAACTCAACTCGAGGCACATTAATATTGACTTACACGGTGTATCCCTCAGGGAAAATGTCTCCTTTAGGCAATGCTGGGCTATGGGAACCCACATAGATCATGTTTATCATTGATGAACCCCCATGCTCTACTTCTGTATGGGATTATATGTTGCACTACAATGTCACTAAATAATGTACAAAGGGATTTGTAGTGCCCTACACAATGTGTTGTAATTCAAAGTATTATATAGCATTATACATCAATGTGTGTATGCAACAAGACTTATTCATACCCCCCTCTCCTTTTCCTTTCTGTACCTCTCTGCAAAATGACAAAAAGTGTCAAATTGAAGGAAACAAAATGGTTATTAGAAATATAAGAAAGCAAAACTGTAAACACTGACTGCGTGGTGACATTGTAAATCTGAATTTTTAGGCCCGATGTAGAGAGCTTGAAGGATTGCAACAGACTGTAGAAGAGTTGCGATTACAGATCCAGTCACTAGAGGGAACCAAAGGATGGTTTGAACGACGGCTGAAGGAGGCAGAGGTACATCTATGTAAAATCCATGGAGGGAGCTTAAGCTGTATATATCAAGTATCTGGTGTTGCATTTTTGGGGCTATACTGAGTGTTTTGACGTTGATTTGTAATTTAAGGTATCCCCCCCCCCTTGGGTGTTTGGTGTTGGATTTTGGGGGATGTATCAAGTGCATGTTGTATTTCGGGGGTTGTATTGGGTGTTTGTTGCTGGATTATGGGGGCTGTATTGGGTGTTTGTTGGGTATTGGGGGCTGTATTGGGTGTTTGGTGTTGGGTTTTGGGGGGCTGTATTGGGTGTTTGGTGTTGGGTTTTGGGGGGCTGTATTGGGTGTTTGGTGTTGGGTTTTGGGGGGCTGTATTGGGTGTTTGGTGTTGGGTTTTGGGGGGCTGTATTGGGTGTTTGGTGTTGGGTTTTGGGGGGCTGTATTGGGTGTTTGGTGTTGGGTTTTGGGGGGGCTGTATTGGGTGTTTGGTGTTAGATTTTGGGGGCCTGTATTGGGTGTTTGGTGTTAGATTTTGGGGGCCTATATTGGGTGTTGTTTGGGTATTGGGGGCTCTGTGTGATATGTTTAGGGTTGTATTTTAGTGGGCTATATTTGGTTTTTGATGTTGATTTTTAGGGGCTGTATTGGGTGTTTGGTACAGGATTTTGGAGGCTGTATTGGGTGTTTGGTGCTGGATTATGGGGGCTGTATTGGGTGTTTGGTGCTGGATTATGGGGGCTGTATTGGGTGTTTGGTGTTCGGTTTTGGGGGGCTGTATTGGGTGTTTGGTGGTGGGTTTTGGGGGGCTGTATTGGGTGTTTGGTGTTGGGTTTTGGGGGGCTGTATTGGGTGTTTGGTGTTGGGTTTTGGGGGGCTGTATAGGGTGTTGGGTTTTGGGGGGCTGTATTGGGTGTTTGGTGTTAGATTTTGGGGGGCTGAATTGGGTGTTTGGTGTTAGATTTTGAGGGCTGAGTTTGGTGCAGGTTTTTGGGGCTCTATTGGATGTTTGGTGTTGGACTTTGGGGGGCTCTATTGGGTGTTTGGTGTTGGACTTTGGGGGGCTCTATTTGGTGTTTGGTGTTGGACTTTGGGGGGCTCTATTGGGTGTTTGGTGTTGGACTTTGGGGGGCTCTATTTGGTGTTTGGTGTTGGACTTTGGGGGGCTGTATTTAGTGTTTTCCAGTTAATGTATTTTCAGTCACTCACTTACTTACAGGTTTGAAACATCTGTTATTTTATTGCAGGAAACTGTTGAAAAAAATGAGGTTCAGCATAGTGGACACATAGCGGAGATCCGTACCAAGCATTGCGAAGAACTTAAAGTAGGTAATGGTCAGGCCGACCAAACCATACTGTGTGCGCAAACTGCGATTTTACTTGGCATACTGTGAGAGGCGATATCTGTATAGGGGGGGTGAATGGAATATCTAATACTCTGTATAGGGAGGCTGAATGGAATATTTGATGGACTGTATAGGGGGTGTGACGGACTGCCTGGTACCCCGACTGGGTTCCTCTGCCAATCGCTGCTTCCTAGTAGCCTGGAGTACTATAGGCACCACACCGAACACCATAAGCACCTAAGCCCCTTACCCGCCGCAGCTTGGCTGGGGTATCGTGGTCCTCCAACCACCGTGGAACTGAGCCCAGGATCCAGCTTCCAGTGGGTGGACCTCTCCTACTCCAGAGAATCTAGCAGGTATAGCTGTGTAGCTATTACAAGAACCAGTGATTATAGCCAGTATAGCAATCCAAAGCTGGTTTAGCTGGTGTCAGGGCAAGGGTGCGTAATTGTAGATTATGCTAACGTAGTGTACCTATAATCTTAATTTTAATAATGACAGGAGGCGAGTATTTTGCATAACTTTCTTTACTTTATGCCTCCAGCAGCACAAGTCAATCAGAAAACTTTAAACCAATCAGTAACCAGCATCACATCCATATATAAAGCCCTGACAGTCACATGACTTCCTCTTTCTTTGATGCGAAAGCAGTCGATTATAACGTCAGGGAATTCAAATAACAGTCCTGAGTAACGTGTAGAACATAACTTGGAACCTTCCAGCTTTATCTTGTCGAATCCATCTATGATGATTACGCTGAGAAGAACAGAAATACGTGAAAGGTGATGGAAACCAACTGTTGTCCACATTAAATCCAGTACTATACGTATCTATATTTATATTAATTTAATATACCGAAACATTAAACAACCATAGTATAATTAATAATCAACCCGGATCTAACACATGTCAACCAGATAAGCATCCCATAAATCTACTGAAATACCCAAAACCTTATAATTACACTGAGAAAATGACAAGCCAGAATATTAAAATTTCCCAGAGTATAGGGAGGGAAAATATTCGCCTCCTGTCATTATTAAGATTATAGGTACACTACGTTGGCATAATCTACAATTTTATCACATGACAGGAGGCTTCATATTTTGCATTTTTAAAGCTGTGGTATGAGCGAGAAGGATGCGTGTGTGGTTGACGAAAATAAATCTACGGAAGTAGTCTGTCCGTGTCCAATTCGTCTCTGTAAAATATAGAGGGCCCCCCGTGAAGGCCTGAGAAGCATCCGCGCCTCGTACCGAATGAGTACCCAAAACACGTCTCCACCCCCGCTAGTGATAACCAATGAACCCATCTAGACAGAGTGTTCATGGTAACTGGCTTGTATGGTTGGTATAAGACCAGCAGATGTCCTGAATGTGACAATCTAAGTGTTGTCGTGATCTCCATGTAACGAAGTACCGCTTTAACTGCACAAAGACTGGGAAACCGCCGGGAACAGGGTAAGATATGGACACAGATAAGATTTAGTTCTACGAGACACCGTAGAAATCATTCCTTCCGGTGATACCAAAAAGACAGTCTACGTCGAACTGCAGTACATCCGATACCCGACGAAAAGACCTAAAAGTAACGTGACTACGGCTGATGGAGGGATAGGTCCGTATTATCTGACTAGTTCAAAAAGAACCAAATCAAAGTCCCACAACAGTGATACTTTGACGCATGGTTCTGGACAGTTTGATAACCCGCAGAAAGCGGCAAATCAAAGGCTCCTGATCGACCGGAGTGTTGTGAATTATACTATGCGTCGTCAAAATCGCGGAACGTATCCCGTTAATGGAACGGTCCGATCGTTCCGATCGGCCCGTAGTGAAAAAGTATGATAAAGATTCAGCATCGAGGCGATAGGGATAATAAAGAGATCGCAGTCCCTTCCCATACACCAGCGACTCCAGGTGTTCCATGCGGATAAGTTATTTCGGGGAATACTGGTGTCCATGAGTCCGATAATAGGTCTCTAGTTGGTTGCGATAGTCTCTTGACGTACCAGTCTCCCCTGAAAGACACCAATCCACCAACTCCAGACACTCCTGCATTATCAATGGATGATGTTCTCCTTTTGGATCTGCCCGAAGGCAAGTTAAAACTGAAGGAGCAGAGGATAACCTTGATTAAGGACAACCATTCTGGGTGCCAGGCTTGACTCCTTTACCTCGGTAATAAGTACTATCGAAGTCTTCGCTATTCTGATCCCAATTTCATAGGTGTGTCCGGATCTCTGGTAGTGAGCTTTCAGCCGCTGTCTGGCCCGGTTGTGATGCGGTCCTGGGAAATTGTCAAAGGGTTATGGTGCCTTTCCGCCGTACCCGTCGAATTTCCTTACGAATCGTCGCTATCAATGATGTGGGAAGGTGTAATCCGCCCAAGGTGGAATCTATTTCGAAGTAGAGGAACTGAATCACTCAGAACTGGGATCGAACCGACTCCTCTCTGTTCACTATGAATCCAAACAATTCCTGAAACTGTAAACATAAATCTCGTCTGTAAACGTAGTCAGGAATTGGATTTGCAAAAGGTCAGTAAGTCGCCTAGGTATGCGACAGCGGATACCCTTTGCTCTTCAGTGCGCCGTGACCTGCTTCAGAAACATCATGAGGCACCATGTGAACCAGTAGGTAAGTGCACTTCAAATCGAACCTTATGAACCCCTTTCGAGGAGTAGATCCCCTAAGAGATGGATACCTTCCTTCTTGAGGTGTCTGTCTGCCCCAAAACCATTGGGTTGGCGTAGGTTGATGACTGGGCGATAGTCTCCTGTCTTCTTCCTTACTACCAAACCGTTGCTGAGATAAATGGTTCTCCAAACAATAGTCCGTCCGCCTGAGGTCCTCGCTCTTTCGTCCCTAACTTCAATAGTTTGAAATCCATCTTTAATCGGGCTGCTTTGCGTCGTTCTGTGCACCTGTCTGCCTTGTGTTCCCCAACCTACGTATTGCCCTTGCACCCATTCCCCACATTGTGAGCTTCTAGAGGTGAGTCTTGGGTTGGGTCAGGTCCGCAAAGTATAGAATTTTTTTCCCGGGGCTGATCATGTCCAGTATTTCATCCTAACTCATTTTGAGTCCTTCTCCTACACCTTTACATGGACCCCGGCCTGATCGGGACATAAAAATCACCACTGTGATACCGAACTCCATGGTGAGGTCTATCTTGTTTGGTCATAGAGGGTGTAGGCATTCCACCCTGAGCTTGTCTCGAACTTCTTTTCCCATAGGCCTCCTGAGCCAGAAGTGGGCAAAGTGTGCCCGGTGCTCCGGTAAACCCCATTCGGATGACCCTGGGTGTCGGATGGTGCGTGAGTCAAAACAAGAGTGTCCAGTGTGCCAAAGAAAAGCCTTTCTTGCTAGGTGGGTCTTGTCATTTTACCTCTTCAGATGGAGACTCGTCTGCTCTCCATTCTTTCATGATCTCCAGAGAAGGGGGAGGGATGAAGTCCTCGTCCCCTGATGATGGAGCCTGAGCTGATTAATGGACAGGACGTTCTAAGAGACGGCTCCGCTAAAACGGGGTGTTCCCTTTCCCCTTTGGAGAAGCGGCGTTGGAGCCCTTCCAATGGTTGTTTAGATGATAAGGTGACCGACCTAACGTTGTTATGCCCACAGCAGGGAACAGTCCATTCCTAATCCTCCAGACGTACAATAAAACTGTTATTCAACATGTCAATTGTATAGAACAGAATAGAGCAAACTGCCAGCAGACATGAGTACTGCATCCACTATATGCACACAGCTTCCATTTTTTATGCTATCTGATGAAAATAAAGTTTGTTCCAGTATTTCCTGACTTGGCTTCCATTATTTGGCACAAGGGGATCTCTACAGCGATCAACTTAACCTGCTTTTTCAGCATTGTGGTCTCCATCAATTTTCTAAAAGGCGCATACAGTCTGAGCCACTATTTACGGCTCAGCACCACGTGAGTGGGCAATTTTATATTTTATCTCATTTTGTTTATCTCATACAGGCTATACTATGTTCTTTTTTATTTTTAGGACTGTGACGAAGTGCCCTTCGCCACTTTGTCCTGGAGAGGCCTGCTTGCCTGCCTCCTCCCCTGCGACTATGGTCCTGGACTATATTGCACTGTAAACCCTGTATTCAGGCATATGGACTTGTATTAGACTGTCTTTTTCCCTTTATCTATGCTGTAGGTTTGGACTGCTAATATAACCTAACAGCCAGGGGATTTAGGCGAATATATTGCATGAGAATACCATTACTGGAGAATACAGCCGTTCGTATGATTTCATGCGAATTCTTTGTGCTCTGAATAGGTGGCCGCCATTTCGGGACTTTTCCACGTGTTCGCGGCCATCTTGCGTGCGAACAGCGGTGTTTGCCTGTGAACGCATGGAACTGAAATCGGAAGCGCAAACAGGCGAATACCGCTAAGACCTCCAGACATCCAGAACTACGTACGGAAACTACCGAACGACCGGCCGTTCGGTAGTTATACTTAACTTAGTATGGGGATTCTAGCGACCACAAAGATGCGAATGGATGGCAAGAATTTCGTCTATTTTACCGTGCGAACGGAGACCGACCGCAAGGCCAAAACTCATGGAACTATTTTCGGCTAGTTGGTCTGTGCGGTCGGTCAAAACTTTGGAGCTCTGTATCTCCCGAACCATCCATCCGAATGGGCTGATTTTTGGACAGACTGTTCCCCTGAACAAGGGCTATTTGGGGATACCAGATTTAAAGCTGTACCCCCTGTTTTTGGGGTACATCCAGAACTTGGGTAAAATAATGTATGTTTTAATTGGGTTATGTGTTTATCTGAGGGGAGGAGACGTGGGGGTGTTACCATGCATGTGATTGGTCAATTTCATCCTCCCCCTGGGAGTGTCCTGTATGTACCTGATCCTAATAAAAACCAGGCTGGGTGTTCCAGCACCTCAGACCTCTTCTGACCCTCAATACGTAGCCGTGTCTCGTTATTGGAGGGAACTGCTATATCTCACTGGGGACTGCTATGCGCTGCATATTCCCCTGAGCTCTTAATCACTTAGCTCTTGTAAGAGCTTGTTCCGGATACGCTCTCCTGGAGGAGAGGTCTTCCCCACACGGTCCTGGAGGACAGAAGCCGATCCAGGGTGGAAGGAAGACGGCGCGGCTCCAGTTAAGCTACGGCGGTTGTGGAGCCTGCGGTGGTTGTGGTGTCGTCTGCAGTGCTTGGAGTCCTCTGAGAGCGCTAGGAGCATCCATCAACGGAGGGTACTCGGTCGGGGTACACGGAGCTCCGTTACAGTGGTGGCAGCGGTGGGATGGCGTCCTAGTGCGAGGAGAAGCAGCTCAGAGACACTGGTAACGTTTGGAGTTACAATTGAGGGCAACGCTAGCCATTGGGCAGCGCCCCTGGCTACAACAGGATGGCTTCCCTAGTGCGAGGAACAGCATCCTGGGAACACCAAGCAAAACTGGACTATTGGTATAGTCACGTACAGTTTGACGCTATGCTGAAGCGGCGGTTGGCTGTCTACGGGCCCCTCCTAACAGAGGAAATGGTACCAAGAGTAAGGAGAGAACTGGCGGAGTATCTGCAGATGGAAGCAGAATATCGGGCAGTGAGGGCAAAGTATTCCGTCCCTGCGCCCCAACAACAGCGTGAGTTACAGGGGGCCGAAGGGGCCGTCCTTTCCCCCCAGCAGCCGTGTGTCCTACAGAGAGCAGAGACAGTTGGTCCCTCTCTACAGCAACAGGACCATGGTAAGGGAGTGGAGACAGACGGTCTCCCTCTCCAGCGGCAGTATGTACCCCAGGGGGCCGAAGGTGCCGTCCTTCCCCCCCAGCAGCAGTGTGTCCTACAGAGAGCAGAGACAGTTGGTCCCTCTCTACAGCAACAGGACCATGGTAAGGGAGTGGAGACAGGCGGTCTCCCTCTCCAGCGGCAGTGTGTACCCCAGGGGGCCGAAGGTGCCGTCCTTCCCCCCCAGCAGCAGTGTGTCCTACAGAGAGCAGAGACAGTTGGTCCCTCTCTACAGCAACAGGACCATGGTAAGGGAGTGGAGACAGGCGGTCTCCCTCTCCAGCGGCAGCCTGTGTTTCCGGGAAAGGAGCACAGCACCCCCTCTCCCCAGCGGCAGCTTCCCCCAACAAGGGGAGACACCAATCCTCCAGACGGCGCAGATGGGACCGTGGTCTCTGTGCCTGACCTACAGGGATGCTGGACAGCCTTTCCAGATCCCCAACTACCCTCACCGGGACACCCAGAGGAGGGGGTAAGTACAAATTCCCCTCCCCAGCTAACTCCTAGCGTGGCACCGGGGTTAACGGAGGCGATGCTAACCCCTCCTGACGTCCATGTTCCCTTGACTACTGAGCCGGACTATGGTCTCAGTACCCCAGCGGAAGAGCTGGCAGCTGGACAGAGCGCAGTCTGCCTCTGCCCTACCTTTGTCCCTGGTCCAGAGCCCGATGTCCTGCAGGCTACCCCAGCAGAAGAGCTGACATCTGGGCAGAGTGCAGTTGACCTCTGCCCTTCAAGTACCCTCGGCATGTGGCCTCATTACCACAGCCAAATACCCAGGTGCAGTAACTGTGTGTTGTGGGTGGGCTGTTCCTGTACTTTGATGTTGTGGGGGGGCCACTCGGACATCTGTTTATTGTGGGTTGGTGGATCGACTAACGGAGGCACTGACCGACAGAAGGTCAGGTGCCTGGTTAGTCTTCCCCCCAAAGGGGAGATGTGTGACGAAGTGCCCTTCGCCACTTTGTCCTGGAGAGGCCTGCTTGCCTGCCTCCTCCCCTGCGACTATGGTCCTGGACTATATTGCACTGTAAACCCTGTATTCAGGCATATGGACTTGTATTAGACTGTCTTTTTCCCTTTATCTATGCTGTAGGTTTGGACTGCTAATATAACCTAACAGCCAGGGGATTTAGGCGAATATATTGCATGAGAATACCATTACTGGAGAATACAGCCGTTCGTATGATTTCATGCGAATTCTTTGTGCTCTGAATAGGTGGCCGCCATTTCGGGACTTTTCCACGTGTTCGCGGCCATCTTGCGTGCGAACAGCGGTGTTTGCCTGTGAACGCATGGAACTGAAATCGGAAGCGCAAACAGGCGAATACCGCTAAGACCTCCAGACATCCAGAACTACGTACGGAAACTACCGAACGACCGGCCGTTCGGTAGTTATACTTAACTTAGTATGGGGATTCTAGCGACCACAAAGATGCGAATGGATGGCAAGAATTTCGTCTATTTTACCGTGCGAACGGAGACCGACCGCAAGGCCAAAACTCATGGAACTATTTTCGGCTAGTTGGTCTGTGCGGTCGGTCAAAACTTTGGAGCTCTGTATCTCCCGAACCATCCATCCGAATGGGCTGATTTTTGGACAGACTGTTCCCCTGAACAAGGGCTATTTGGGGATACCAGATTTAAAGCTGTACCCCCTGTTTTTGGGGTACATCCAGAACTTGGGTAAAATAATGTATGTTTTAATTGGGTTATGTGTTTATCTGAGGGGAGGAGACGTGGGGGTGTTACCATGCATGTGATTGGTCAATTTCATCCTCCCCCTGGGAGTGTCCTGTATGTACCTGATCCTAATAAAAACCAGGCTGGGTGTTCCAGCACCTCAGACCTCTTCTGACCCTCAATACGTAGCCGTGTCTCGTTATTGGAGGGAACTGCTATATCTCACTGGGGACTGCTATGCGCTGCATATTCCCCTGAGCTCTTAATCACTTAGCTCTTGTAAGAGCTTGTTCCGGATACGCTCTCCTGGAGGAGAGGTCTTCCCCACACGGTCCTGGAGGACAGAAGCCGATCCAGGGTGGAAGGAAGACGGCGCGGCTCCAGTTAAGCTACGGCGGTTGTGGAGCCTGCGGTGGTTGTGGTGTCGTCTGCAGTGCTTGGAGTCCTCTGAGAGCGCTAGGAGCATCCATCAACGGAGGGTACTCGGTCGGAGTACACGGAGTTCCGGTACAAGGACATTCAAGATATATGGTAATATTGCCTGTTTTATACATCTTATCTGTTTTATATTTGGTGTTTAAGACTTTTGCTCTCACTATACCATTTACGCTATTTTATAGAATCTCCCACTAGGATTCCCGGATCCCCACAACACGAGTCGAGGCTACGAGTTGAGGGTAAAACGAACTAACTTTACTGGCACGTAAACATGTCAATTTATGTAAGTCCCCAGGTCCAAGGACAGCCGCCTGTGGACCTGGTGGGATACAGGTACAATACAACAAGGTAACCAATCACAAGACACTGTATCATTTGAACTTGTTACCGCCCAGCTTGGAGATAATGAATCCAACGGTTTCAGTAATACAATTATCTCCAAGCGCCCAAAACCCACGTGTATTTTACACACAGAAAACAGAATAAAAATACATAACTTCAACAGTTTAATAACTATTTCGGTACTTCCACCACTCCGTGTATAGCTCCAGTTCGTGTGTATTAGTTCAACGAATAGCGACTCAAACTCACGAACCCGCTGCTGTATTTCGTCGAGGGAAAGTCTGTTCGTGTGTTTGGGGTCGCAAGCTGAAAATGGCGGCCATGTTTTCAGGTGTAGCAATAGGCAGCGGGACCTCGGCATCAACTCGTGGAACTAATAACAGCCAGAGTTGTGCCCGAATTACCGCTTTCTGGCTGGATGTCGTCGCCGTTCGAAATACGAATTTAGCCCGCCGTGAAGGGGCACTTAACCTGCGGTTAACCGCAACATTCCACATTCTAATTGAGGCCACACGCCAGATTGAAGGTGGTCCCCGTTCGTGCCTCTTTCGGTAGTTTAATCATCGGTAGGTAAGGCACGAACGGATATTGTAACGGATCGCCTGGCACCCCGACTTGGTACCTCCGTTAATGGATGCTCCTAGTGCTTCCTGAGGACTCCAAGCACTCTGGCAGACACCACAATCACCGAATCCGAGAAACCTTTAAATTCTCCCGAGCATATGAATGCTGTAGACCAGTGAATAGGAACCATACGAATAGGCTTGTACTCCTAGCAGTCAACTGGAACAGCATACAATAAATCCTTCCCCCAATAATGAGACGACACATCACTTTGAGGGTAAAACAGGAACTCTGGACTGGCTCATCCAGCCTGGCTTTTATTTCCAACTCACACATACAGGCCACACCCAGGGGGAGGCATAAAAGAACCAATGACATAGATGTTACCTCCCACACATCCCCTCCCCTTAGTGTGACACATAATCCCATTATGCATACAGTGTAAAATATACTTTTACACAACTTTCATAACTTTAAAACCATACATCACATTCACATAAAAATACATATCCACAATCAATCCATTCAGGGGAACAACATATTAAAAAATGGCATGAATCCGACCAGGGGTTCAAAAGTTACTAAAAGTATCTTTTGTTCCTTTCTGGCTGGCAGAAAAACATCCCCACAATGCACCCTGGTTTCCTCCCTTCTGCCCTGGAGTTAATTGGAGAAGTAATCCAATTACCCAGGACTAAAGGCAGACTCCATTAACCACATGGTTGCAAAACAACATAAAACACTTTAAAATACATAAAGTCACATTTACACATAACACAGACATTTCACCTATCCCCAGATAGCTGGGATCTGCACGCACAAAACTACCAAATAGCGCGCAGATCCTACTCACACAGTACAATTGCCATGGAGCTAAAGTCTTTCCCATAGTCTTTCATTATATGAATAGGCTCCATGGTATGGCTATCTGGGGTATCACATTCCCATAAAGTCTGGTCCATAGTCCAAAGGCAAGAGGCGGGCAATCAGCCCCCTCCAAGGACACGTGGCGAGGTCGGTTTCGCCACAGATATATACTGGGGCCGTCCATTAGCCTGCGGTTAACCGCAAACCACAACCCCTGGGTGATCAATTGGTGGCACATGCTCTCAGCCGGGTGGTCGACCGTTCGGTAGTTTGAGAGGTGACCGGGGTTAAGTGGCGGCACACGCCAGGAGCCGGGTGGTCGGTTGTTCGTTTAACGAATTGGGGTATATATATTCCATTCGGGAGAGGGTGCATTCACGTACTGAAGTCATAAGATACAAAATAGTCAGTGTAATCCTGCTTGGTAACAGTCCTGTAACAGAAATATTAATAAAAACAGTTGGAGCAAACTGAAAGTCAAGTAATAAAGTTTAATTAAAGTGACCATTGCAATATCCAGAAAACCAGTTTGGATTAAAACTGAATGTCTAGCACAAGGTGTCTAACTAGAGGGACCATAGTGTAACGGACTCCAGTACTCCGACCGAGTACCTCCGCCAAGTCTGCTTCCTTGTAACTATCAGGGACCCTGAAACTTCAGACGACACAGGATGAAGGTTAAACAGCAACTCCTTTATCAATCAGCACACATGCAGCAAAACAACTTCTCCTCAGAGGAAAACAAAATGACAGTTAAAGACAGACAGTGTGTGAAAAAATGACAGTTATTAAGGGTTTAAACTGGTGTTCTAGGAGGGAGGGGAATAAAACAGTCAAACTAAGTCCATAAAACAGGTTTTCTCTTCACACTCTGCATCCGAAGTGCATAGCAAAACTGCAGATCCTTTGTCAGAGCATTTAAAGGGCCAGAACCAGTCTAATAAAATCCACTATGCTCAAATAACATACAGTTCAAATACAGGCAATAATCAATGCAAAAGTCTCTTGTGGCTGCTTCTGCCACAATGCTCCCCCAGAACCAAGCCGGCATACACAGTCTGATCCCAACGGATCTGCTTGGGGATGTCCGGAGGAGTGCTCACAAAAAGCTGTTTCTAGGCTTTTTCTGCATCAGAAGTGATTCTCCTGCAAGGGCCCTACTTTTACAATCCCAAACATGAAAAATCTGGAGTTAGATAGCAACCATGCTAACTCTGTTTAAAGACAATCTCTAATACTTTCCATAAATACATTTTATACACTTACACAGGAAGAATATTACATTCTAATATTCAAAAAGGCATATTATTTTATACGCAAGTCAACATGTTTCTTTTTATGTCTCTTTTGCGCCTGTTAGATTGCTGGTGATGCTTGGCTGGTTTACTGGACGCGACGGCAGTAGTATCCCAAGACCTTACACTTCTCACAAAGATGCTGTGGATGCTCTTTACTCTGATCAGACACATCAAGGCCATCTGGTTTTTCTAAAGGTCTCTGTTTGTGAGGGTATACGTTGATGTGACACTTTATGCATTCTTGACCCATATTAGCCCAAGAATTTCCACTCATCCATTTTCTTTTGCACGTTGGGCACTTGTATTCCCCGAAGCATCGCTTCTTTCCTTGGTATGGGGTTAGTCCTTCACCTTTTGGATGAGCCTGAGCCTCAGAGTCGGTGGGTGGTGCCGTGGTGCGAGCCTGTTGACGGGTGACGACTGGGTAAGCCTCCTGTGGGGTTGGTCGTGTAACAAAAGCGGAGGTTAGCTCCCCCAAGTCATTCCCCAGAATAACATCCGCAGGCAAGTACTGCATCATCCCCACTTCCACTTGCCCCGACCCCGCTCCCCAATCCAAATGTACTTTAGCAGTGGGAATTTTGTAAATCGCTCCCCCTGCCACCCGGACTGCCACATATTCTCCAGTGAGCTGGTGCTTGGGGACTAGGTGATTGCGAACCAGGGTTATGGTGGCCCCAGAATCGCGCAGACCCTGAAGGCGTTTTCCCTCTACGTGTACCCCTTGGCGGTGTCCCTGTCGGTTGTCAGTAGCATGGATGAACATTACATCGTGCAAAACGCCCAGGGGTTCATCAGCCGACTCAAGCGGCACTCCTGGCAAAGTTGGCTCTGTATGATAATAATGGGCAGCTGCCCGCGGGGCCATATTCTGCCGGAGCTGATTCCAGCTCTGGCGGCTCCGGTTTTGGGTGCACTCCCGGGCCATGTGCCCCCATTGCTTACAGGCATGGCACTGGATGTTGGCCCTGCCATTATAACGGGAGTGGGGAGGTTGTCCCACAAGTGCTGGTCTGGATGGTGCTGTCGCTGGGGCAGGAGCAATAACTGGAAACGGCTGCGGGTTGGGTTTTGCATACCCTCGGTTATTATTTTTATGATGCCTCCTAGCATCATAATGTTGGTCGGCCAATCGTGCCGCTTCGGTTAGGGTGTGAGGATTTCGGTCATTCACCCATTCTTGAGCCTCTGGTGCCAGGCCATTACAAAACTGCTCCAGTAGCAACATCTGGCGTAACTCCTCCATGGTGGTAGCTCTGCTGGCTTGTATCCAGCCTTGTGAGGCTTGGTCAAGCTTGTGTGCCCACTCCGCATGTGAGTCTTTGTCCCCTTTTTTCAATTCTCGGAACTTGCGCCGGTATGCCTCTGGGGTAATGGCATACCTTTCTAATAGCGCCTGCTTTACCTTGTCATAATTCTTGCTGTCCTCTCTGGGTACAGCCCGGTAGGCGTCTGCTGCACGCCCAGACAGTTTGCCTGCCAACAAGGGTACCCACATAGCTTGCTCTACATCATGCAAGTCACACAATCTTTCAAAATCTTGCAAGAATCCATCTATTTCGTCTTTATCCTCGCAAAAAGTTTTAAATGCATGATGTGGTATTTTTGGCCTTCCCTGGCCCACAGTTGAAACAGCAGCGGTTTCTGCTTGAGGTGAGAAGGCTTGATTCCTTTGCGCCATCACGTACTCCTGTGCATCCGCCGAAATTATGGTCATAATTTCTGGAGATACTGGAGCGGGCCAAAATGCCAATCTTGTCCTCATTTCTCGTTCAAATGGGGTCTCCTCCAAGTTTGCTGGGGGTGTAGCACTACGAGCTCGGTCTCCTTCCATTAGCTCGGCAATAAGTCTTGCTTTAGGCTTATTGCTGGCTATCTTACCCCTGGCTTCCAACAGCTCCTTTAACGTTTGCCGTTTCAATATGGTGTAGTCCGTCCCCATTCACTTCTGCATCTGTATCAATTGCCTTCTGCTTTCCAGTATGTCAATTCCAATTGTATAAACAGCGTTTTTCCTGCTGTACGGTTGGATCCCGCCGCTTGCCACCAATTGTAACGGACTCCAGTACTCCGACCGAGTACCTCCGCCAAGTCTGCTTCCTTGTAACTATCAGGGACCCTGAAACTTCAGACGACACAGGATGAAGGTTAAACAGCAACTCCTTTATCAATCAGCACACATGCAGCAAAACAACTTCTCCTCAGAGGAAAACAAAATGACAGTTAAAGACAGACAGTGTTTGAAAATATGACAGTTATTAAGGGTTTAAACTGGTGTTCTAGGAGGGAGGGGAATAAAACAGTCAAACTAAGTCCATAAAACAGGTTTTCTCTTCACACTCTGCATCCGAAGTGCATAGCAAAACTGCAGATCCTTTGTCAGAGCATTTAAAGGGCCATAACCAGTCTAATAAAATCCACTATGCTCAAATAACATACAGTTCAAACACAGGCAATAATCAATGCAAAAGTCTCTTGTGGCTGCTTCTGCCACACATAGCAATATTAATAAAATAACATTTGGAGGAAACTGAATGTTAAGCAATACATGTTTAACTAATTTTAATTTGCAATATCAGTAAAACAGTTTGGAGCAAAATACTCTGACCTGTGCCTTGGCTGGTAAGCAGCAAAGAAAGAGGAAGTCATGTGTCTGTCAGGGCTTAATATATGGATGTGATGCCTGTTACTGATTGGTTTCAAGTATTTTCTGATTGACTTGTGCTGCTGGAGGCATAAAGTAAAGAAAGTTATGCTAATCCTGTCCTGTCGCATCCTGTCATGTGATAAAATGTATTATTGCACTATGGAATATTGCTATTTAATATAACTTGAGCTGTGCATCAATAATTTGACCCCTGGCTAGAGGACAAATGGCAGAGAGAAATTGCTCTTTTGATCAAAAGAGGCTTCTGCAAGGTGTGAAACTGAGTGTCCTTTTTGATCCATCAAAGGTCTTGCAAGGTGAGACTTTTTACACTTGAGCCGCTAGTATGTCTAGTTTCAATGTAAACTAACTGACTCTTTGGCCGGAAACTCTCAATTGATCAATCCTTTGATATGGTAATAGTATTTGTTTCATGAAGACCAGTATGTTCTAGTATCATATCCAAGAGAAACATTACTACTCATCTACAGATTAATAATTACGCCTCATTTTTATTATATTTAGAATGGGACAAGCACAGCCTTTTAATCAAGTCTAAACACCACTTATACAACTTAAACCGGGTGGCAGGGTTTGTGATGTCTGCTATATTAGGTCACACGTAAGTCCTGTGATATATCCCTGGAATGGGAAAATGGTAACAAGTTCATAGAGCCAATTATGTCTGTGGCAAGTACAGTAGAGGAGATAAAACCAAAAGTTTATATTTGGCTTGTTGTTTTCTGGAACACAAGAGAGTGGCTACTTATTGTGTCTATAGGTACGCCTTATCTCCGCCTCTCGGAAGGCTGGGAACTTGAGAGGGTGTAAAGGGTATATAACAAGTGATATTGAAAGGTCTTGGTATGCTTCCTTGGGGCCAAGATCTAATTTTGAGTGAGTCACCACCATCCCTCATTGCCAGTGACCCCCTGGGCAGAAGTTGTACTTTGAAAACCTATGTGAGTAATTGACTTCTGTATTTTATCCTTTTTGTTTTTATCTGTTGGTGTAAATAATTTGTTTATCATATATTTTTATATGGACTGTGACAATTTTCTGCTCATAATAAACATTAATTTATTAAGTTCTGCCTTTGTCTGGTTAAGAATCACATTGCCTGAAGAGACTACCGGTAATTAGTATTTTGCAATTACATAAATGTTGTGATAAGTAATATTTGGTGTGTTTTTATTATTGATTTATCTGGGGGACCAAGGCATCCCATTTATAAATTGTCTTGGTGGTGGCAGCGTTAAAATGGTAATAGTTATATTATTATGTTTAAGTGTGGGTGGTGTTAAAGGGGGATTTTTTTTATTACTTCTGGTCTAGTGCAGACAAATAGTGAACTTGAACCCTTTCACCACCACAACTACGTCACGCACACTCTTGGAGTAGGGTGCATTCGTGACAGCTGGTATAGTTGTTACCTACAATCATGAGACGAGGCTGCGTGTTGAGGGTGAAGTGAACCGACTTTAATGGGACCACACTTGGCCTTTTGTGACAGTCCCCATGCAAGGGGCACTCCCCCCTGGACCTGAGAGTAAACCACAGTAAAAACAAATACACAATCACATTGGCTCTGAGATCCAGGACACTCCCATACAAACTAGGTGAATCTCTCCTCTGTACCTGGGAGATAATTGAGTCAAGTACTGTATTAACTCAATTATCTCCAGACACAAAAACACACATTTTTATACAAAACCCCCACAAACATCCCCTGATGGCTCCGATCTGGGTGAACAACAAATCCAAAAATCTCCCAGATCGGTTCAGGGGTTCAGGAATTTTCCTGGAAGTCATAGTTTTGGCCGACCGCACACATGGTCCAATGCCCAAACAGTTCCATAGAATCGCTGGGGGACCGACCGGGAACTGCGAAGTTTTCATGCCGAGCTAGCGTTCGGTTCTATGGAAAGTGCCGAACCAGGGGGAATAAAATAGGGGTCTTTAACAGTCGATGACCTGGCCCATAGTCTTTTTGCAGGAGGCTGGCAAGCAGGCCTTTCCAAAAGCCCGTGGCCACAGGGGGTATGGGATCTAAAAGACCATCATTCTACTGATTGGATGACTCTCTTAGTTGATAGGTTGCCACCAATGTTTGCGTGCCTGAAAGGAGCGGAGTGTGATTATTTCTGTTTTGATTCCCAGTTGAAGCTCCAGGAGCTGGCTGCAGTCACAGAGAAGGTGGAGGCGTTTGAAAAAGAAAAATCCGATCTTCATCAGACAATTGATCAGCTGAGACAGGTGAGCCCACAGGCCTCCCCCTCATTAGTCTATCTCACCTTTCTCAGTCCTTTAATTCATTGATTGTAAGTTGTAGTGTGATACAAGCTTGGACGATTCTTTCATTTAATTACTAAATACTTTTACTTCAGGAAGTGAAAGATACAACTGATGGACAGAGAATTCTGGAAAAAAGAGGAAGTGCAGCTGTGAGTAAATTTACCTCCGAGATATAGGAATAGATCACCATTTTCAGGACACCTACCTCTCACCGCCTCCTAATACACAGACATCAGGGCACCTACCTCTCAGCTCCTCCTAATACACAGACATCAGGACACGTACCTCTCACCTCCTCCTAATACACAGACATCAGGACACCTACCTCTCACCTCCTCCTAATACACAGACATCAGGACACCTACCTCCCAGTTCTTCCTAATACACAGACATCAGGACACCTACCTCTTACCCCCTCCTAATACACAGACATCAGGACACCTACCTCTCACCTCCTCCTAATACACAGACATCAGGACACCTACCTCTCACCTCCTCCTAATACACAGACATCAGGACACCTACCTCTCACCTCCTCCTAATACACAGACATCAGGACACCTACCTCTCAGCTCCTCCTAATACACAGACATCAGGACACCTACCTCTTACCCCCTCCTAATACACAGACATCAGGACACCTACCTCCCAGTTCCTCCTAATACACAGACATCAGGACACCTACCTCTTACCCCCTCCTAATACACAGACATCAGGACACCTACCTCTCACCTCCTCCTAATACACAGACATCAGGACACCTACCTCTCACCTCCTCCTAATACATAGACATCAGGACACGTACCTCTCACCTCCTCCTAATACACAGACATCAGGACACGTACCTCTCACCTCCTCCTAATACACAGACATCAGGACACCTACCTCTCACCTCCTAATACACAGACATCAGGACACCTACCTCTCACCGCCTCCTAATACACAGACATCAGGATACCTACCTCTCATCTCCTCCTAATACACAGACATCAGGACACATACCTCTCACCTCCTTCTAATACACCGGTATCAGGACACCTACCTCTCATCTCCTCCTAATACACAAACATCAGGACACCTACCTCTCCCCTCCTCCTAATACACAGACATCAGGACACCTACCTCTCCCCTCCTCCTAATACACAGACATCAGGACACCTACCTCTCCCCTCCTCCTAATACACAGACATCAGGACACCTACCTCTCCCCTCCTCCTAATACACAGACATCAGGACACCTACCTCTCCCCTCCTCCTAATACACAGACATCAGGACACCTACCTCTCACCTCCTCCTAATACACAGGTTTCAGGACACCTACCTCTAACCCCCTCCTAATACACAGGTATCAGGACACCTACCTCTCCCCTCCTCCTAATACACAGACATCAGGACACCTACCTCTCACCCCCTCCTAATACACAGGTATCAGGACACCTACCTTTCACCTCCTCCTAATACACAGACATCAGCACACCTACCTCTCCCCTCCTAATAGACATCAGCACACCTACCTCTCCCCTCCTCCTAATAGACATCAGCACACCTACCTCTCCCCTCCTCCTAATAGACATGTGGACACCTACCTCTCACCTCCTCCTAATAGACATGTGGACACCTACCTCTCACCTCCTCCTAATAGACATGTGGACACCTACCTCTCACCTCCTCCTAATACACACATTTTCCTTTCTCCCGGCAGCTGAAAGATCTGAAGCGTCAGCTTCACTTGGAGCGGAAACGAGCAGACAAACTGCAGGAGCGTCTTCAGGAAATTCTCACCAACAGCAAAACTCGCACAGGTAATGGTCCCTTGGAGAAGCTGCGGAGATGTTTATTTAGGCTCCCCAAGGGTAAAACATTCACACTATGCGATGGAGCTTCTCCTACAGAGTACCTCTGCCCAATCCACGTCCTAGCCATTGGGGAGAGAGCATGGAATGCTTCAGCCCCATTTGCCAAAGTTTGACTGGGGTTTCTCCGGAACTCTTTAACCCGACCAGCCTCTTCTTGTTCCCTCTGCCTATTCCTCTGCAGCTCTACTTTTAGTGATTAATATAGCCTTTACAAAGGCACTTCTATTAATCTTGCTTTTGCCCAGGGCTAGAGGGGTCATGGAGCCAGCCAACAGGTCTGAAGACTCAGTTACTGAGATCCCTAAAAATCCACACAGGACACAAGTTACAAAAGAAAGTAACATACATTACTTTTTTTTATCTCGGGACAAACCCAAATGTTCATTACACTTAGAATGCTGTGACAACTTCAATAAAATACAAATATTCAAATCATTGCAGACAAGATACACCAACTTATTATAACACAATAACATATTTATAAAGAGGCGAGGAAGACCTTAATTAACACAAAATATATCTCCTGCCTACAGAATTGGCAATATGCAAATCTACCTGAATATGCAAATTAACAAGCCTTGCTATTTAGGTAGTGCATATAGCTGTTGCTACCAACAGAGGGAGCTATACAGGCCCCATAGCCAAATCCACCTAGTGTGTAGCAAACATCAGCAGGACAGGAGTGCACATAAGCTATTATCAATAAACACATACATTACACACACCCTGCACCTATAATGGGCACAGGGTGACTTAGACGTAGGAGTAGTCCAGGGTCCTTCATAAAGTGTTTGTCTGAAACTCCAGGTGATGGTGACTACCGTCACACCATAGTTTATTATAAAAATCTGTGTCTGACAAAGAGCAGAATTTGTGTCTTATAACCAACTACTAACGTGGCGACATAAAACCCCCCAAAAACATGGTGCTGTAAAAAAGATTCTAGAAGGAGCGGCTCCTATATCTCTCTAATTTGAGTAGTGGCTCCTGTGTCTCTGTTACCGGGGGAGGATCGGCTCCAGTGTCTCTGTTATCGGGGGAGGAGCGGCTCCAGTGTCTCTGTTATCGGGGGAGGAGCGGCTCCAGTGTCTCTGTTATCGGGGGAGGAGCGGCTCCAGTGTCTCTGTTATCGGGGGAGGAGCGGCTCCAGTGTCTCTGTTATCGGGGGAGGAGCGGCTCCAGTGTCTCTGTTATCGGGGGAGGAGCGGCTCCAGTGTCTCTGTTATCGGGGGAGCAGCGGCTCCAGTGTCTCTGTTATCGGGGGAGGAGCGGCTCCTGTATCTCTGTTATAGGGGGAGGAGCGGTTTCTGTGTCGGTTATCCGGGGAGGAGCGGTTTATGTGTCTGTTATCGGGGGAGGAGCGGCTACAGTGTCTCTGTTACCGGGTGCGGAGAGGCTCCAGTGTCTCTGTTATCGGGGAGGAGCGGCTCCAGTGTCTCTGTTATAGGGGGAGGGGCGACTCCTGTATCTCTGTTATAGGGGGAGGAGCGGCTCCTGTATCTCTGTTATAGGGGGAGGAGCGGCTCCTGTGTCTCTGTTATCGGGGGAGGAGTGGCTCCAGTGTCTTTGTTATCAGGTGAGTAGTCCAGGGTCCTTCATAAAGTGTTTGTCTGAAACTCCAGGTGATGGTGACTACCGTCACACCATAGTTTATTATACAAATCTGTATCTGACAAAGAGCAGAATTTGTGTCTTATAACCAACTACTAACGTGGCGACATAAACCCCCCAAAAAACATGGTGCTGTAAAAAAGATTCTAGAAGGAGTGGCTCATATATCTCTCTAATTTGAGTAGTGGCTCCTGTGTCTCTGTTACCGGGGGAGGATCGGCTCCAGTGTCTCTGTTACCGGGGGAGGATCGGCTCCAGTGTCTCTGTTACCGGGGGAGGATCGGCTCCAGTGTCTCTGTTACCGGGGAGGATCGGCTCCAGTGTCTCTGTTACCGGGGGAGGAGCGGCTCCAGTGTCTCTGTTATCGGGGGAGGAGCGGCTCCAGTGTCTCTGTTATCGGGGGAGGAGCGGCTCCAGTGTCTCTGTTATCGGGGGAGGAGCGGCTCCAGTGTCTCTGTTATCGGGGGAGGAGCGGCTCCAGTGTCTCTGTTATCGGGGGAGGAGCGGCTCCAGTGTCTCTGTTATCGGGGGAGGAGCGGCTCCAGTGTCTCTTTTATCGGGGGAGGAGCGGCTCCAGTGTCTCTGTTATCGGGGGAGGAGCGGCTCCAGTGTCTCTGTTATCGGGGGAGGAGCGGCTCCAGTGTCTCTGTTATCGGGGGAGGAGCGGCTTCAGTGTCTGTTACCGGGTGAGGAGTGGCTCCTGTATCTCCGTTATAGGGGGAGTAGCGGCTCCAGTGTCTCTGTTATCGGGGGAGAAACGGCTCCAGTGTCTGTTATCGGGGGAGGAGCGGCTTCAGTGTCTCTGTTATCGGGGGAGGAGCGGCTTCAGTGTCTCTGTTATCGGGGGAGGAGCGGCTCCAGTGTCTCTGTTATCGGGGGAGGATCGGCTCCAGTGTCTCTGTTACCGGGGGAGGATCGGCTCCAGTGTCTCTGTTATCGGGGAGGAGCGGCTCCAGTGTCTCTGTTATCGGGGGAGGAGCGGCTCCAGTGTCTCTGTTATAGGGGGAGGAGCGGCTCCAGTGTCTCTGTTATCGGGGGAGGAGCGGCTCCAGTGTCTCTGTTATCGGGGGAGGAGCGGCTCCAGTGTCTCTGTTACCGGGGGAGGATCGGCTCCAGTGTCTCTGTTACCGGGGGAGGATCGGCTCCAGTGTCTCTGTTATCGGGGAGGAGCGGCTCCAGTGTCTCTGTTATCGGGGGAGGAGCGGCTCCAGTGTCTCTGTTATCGGGGGAGGAGCGGCTCCAGTGTCTCTGTTATCGGGGGAGGAGCAGATCCCTTGTCTCTGTTATATGTCTGAACTTTATGTTCAATCCGTGCTGACCCTGCATTATTATTTCCATTGTGAAATGGAAGTAGTACGGGATTACGCTCTCTGTGTTACTGAGTTGGTGATGTCTCCCTGCTTACAAAGTGTTCATGCTGTTGATTCAAATAATTTGCAGCTAGTATTGTTGTTAGTATTGTTGCTCAGGGAGTCCGTTTTCCTGAATACTGAGCTATGTTGAATAGAAGGGGTAAATGCTGGAAGGATCATGTACCCCTCTGGATAGATCCAGACCTGACCTGAAAACCATTTACCGGTAAGTGAAAGCATGCGGTACCAGGAGGATACCTGACAAGTGTCGTGGAATAATCGGACATCCATTTTTTATGAGCCCTTTGCTTTTGCTGCCTGAAAGAACAAATTAAGATGAAACTATGTGAGATCTGCTTTGTGAGCAGCTCATTTGTGAGAGCGATATGCACTGCGCAATTACTCATTGGATGACCAAGCCTGTTATAGTTCCCACCCATTTCTTAAATGGGGCCGACACAGTTTTATATGTGTGCCTGCTGTCTGTGCGGAGTAGCTGGCTGGCTGCTGTCGGTGCGGAGTAGCTGGCTGGCTGCTGTCGGTGCGGAGTAGCTGGCTGGCTGCTGTCGGTGCGGAGTAGCTGGCTGGCTGCTGTCGGTGCGGAGTAGCTGGCTGGCTGCTGTCGGTGCGTAGTAGCTGGCTGGCTGCTGTCGGTGCGGAGTAGCTGGCTGGCTGCTGTCGGTGCGGAGTAGCTGGCTGGCTGCTGTCGGTGCGGAGTAGCTGGCTGGCTGCTGTCGGTACGGAGTAGCTGGCTGGCTGCTGTCGGTGCGGAGTAGCTGGCTGGCTGCTGTCGGTGCGGAGTAGCTGGCTGGCTGCTGTCGGTGCGGAGTAGCTGGCTGGCTGCTGTCGGTGCGGAGTAGCTGGCTGGCTGCTGTCGGTGCGGAGTAGCTGGCTGGCTGCTGTCGGTGCGGAGTAGCTGGCTGGCTGCTGTCGGTGCGGAGTAGCTGGCTGGCTGCTGTCGGTGCGGAGTAGCTGGCTGGCTGCTGTCGGTGCGGAGTAGCTGGCTGGCTGCTGTCGGTGCGGAGTAGCTGGCTGGCTGCTGTCGGTGCGGAGTAGCTGGCTGGCTGCTGTCTGTGCGGAGTAGCTGGCTGGCTGCTGTCGGTGCGGAGTAGCTGGCTGGCTGCTGTCGGTGCGGAGTAGCTGGCTGGCTGCTGTCGGTGCGGAGTAGCTGGCTGGCTGCTGTCGGTGCGGAGTAGCTGGCTGGCTGCTGTCGGTGCGGAGTAGCTGGCTGGCTGCTGTCGGTGCGGAGTAGCTGGCTGGCTGCTGTCGGTGCGGAGTAGCTGGCTGGCTGCTGTCGGTGCGGAGTAGCTGGCTGGCTGCTGTCGGTGCGGAGTAGCTGGCTGGCTGCTGTCGGTGCGGAGTAGCTGGCTGCTGTCGGTGCGGAGTAGCTGGCTGGCTGCTGTCGGTGCGGAGTAGCTGGCTGGCTGCTGTCGGTGCGGAGTAGCTGGCTGGCTGCTGTCGGTGCGGAGTAGCTGGCTGGCTGCTGTCGGTGCGGAGTAGCCGGCTGGCTGCTGTCGGTGCGGAGTAGCCGGCTGGCTGCTGTCGGTGCGGAGTAGCCGGCTGGCTGCTGTCGGTGCGGAGTAGCCGGCTGGCTGCTGTCGGTGCGGAGTAGCCGGCTGGCTGCTGTCGGTGCGGAGTAGCCGGCTGGCTGCTGTCGGTGCGGAGTAGCTGGCTGGCTGCTGTCGGTGCGGAGTAGCTGGCTGGCTGCTGTCGGTGCGGAGTAGCTGGCTGGCTGCTGTCGGTGCGGAGTAGCTGGCTGGCTGCTGTCGGTGCGGAGTAGCTGGCTGGCTGCTGTCGGTGCGGAGTAGCTGGCTGGCTGCTGTCGGTGCGGAGTAGCTGGCTGGCTGCTGTCGGTGCGGAGTAGCTGGCTGGCTGCTGTCGGTGCGGAGTAGCTGGCTGGCTGCTGTCGGTGCGGAGTAGCTGGCTGGCTGCTGTCGGTGCGGAGTAGCTGGCTGGCTGCTGTCGGTGCGGAGTAGCTGGCTGGCTGCTGTCGGTGCGGAGTAGCTGGCTGGCTGCTGTCGGTGCGGAGTAGCTGGCTGGCTGCTGTCGGTGCGGAGTAGCTGGCTGGCTGCTGTCGGTGCGGAGTAGCTGGCTGGCTGCTGTCGGTGCGGAGTAGCTGGCTGGCTGCTGTCGGTGCGGAGTAGCTGGCTGGCTGCTGTCGGTGCGGAGTAGCTGGCTGGCTGCTGTCGGTGCGGAGTAGCTGGCTGGCTGCTGTCGGTGCGGAGTAGCTGGCTGGCTGCTGTCGGTGCGGAGTAGCTGGCTGGCTGCTGTCGGTGCGGAGTAGCTGGCTGGTTGCTGTCGGTGCGGAGTAGCCGGCTGGCTGCTGTCGGTGCGGAGTAGCCGGCTGGCTGCTGTCGGTGCGGAGTAGCCGGCTGGCTGCTGTCGGTGCGGAGTAGCCGGCTGGCTGCTGTCGGTGCGGAGTAGCCGGCTGGCTGCTGTCGGTGCGGAGTAGCCGGCTGGCTGCTGTCGGTGCGGAGTAGCCGGCTGGCTGCTGTCGGTGCGGAGTAGCCGGCTGGCTGCTGTCGGTGCGGAGTAGCTGGCTGGCTGCTGTCGGTGCGGAGTAGCTGGCTGGCTGCTGTCGGTGCGGAGTAGCTGGCTGGCTGCTGTCGGTGCGGAGTAGCTGGCTGGCTGCTGTCGGTGCGGAGTAGCTGGCTGGCTGCTGTCGGTGCGGAGTAGCTGGCTGGCTGCTGTCGGTGCGGAGTAGCTGGCTGGCTGCTGTCGGTGCGGAGTAGCTTGCTGGCTGCTGTCGGTGCGGAGTAGCTTGCTGGCTGCTGTCGGTGCGGAGTAGCTGGCTGGCTGCTGTCGGTGCGGAGTAGCTGGCTGGCTGCTGTCGGTGCGGAGTAGCTGGCTGGCTGCTGTCGGTGCCTGTGTGTCAGTGAAGGCATACAGTTATAGAATCTGGTATCCTTGTCCTGCAGTTGTAGCAGTGTGATGCTTTGTGCCTACCGTTGCAATGCGGCCTCCACATAACATTTTCCAATATTTATATCAGCTGCAGACAGAAACGTGTCCTGTAAACTGATCTGACTGCACAAGCAATCAATGACTGAGCTGACTGTGGAGGTGGTGGGGTTTTACAGATCCCACCCAATAATCACCTCCTCCTTCCTTCTCTGAATGCAGCCCTCATATATTTTGTATAAACCTTCACTGGAGTAACCAGACTCTGATACTGCTCTAAGAAAGCAATGTCTTTCTGCTAATGACACAAGGAATAAAATCCGTCTTTCCGAGTTAAAGTAAATCTGTTTACTTTAGAGGTGGTTTTTGCTCAATGTCCATCCAATGTCCATCTGGAGAGTTTTGTTCCCATGATAGCCCTTCCCCCTCCTAAATTGCAAAGACAGGCTCCCCTGACATCTATCCTACATCCTTCTAACACCCTCCTCTCTCCCAATTCCCCACGGAGGCATTAAGACCATCCATTTCCAGCAGCACATTAATATTTGATCGATGTGATGAGTCAGTAGGTAGGAGGCAGCAATAAGCAGCCACTGGTAAAAATCAGTGAGAAAGTTCTGATTGCGGCTGATATGTCACCCCTGCATCAGTGCATCGTTACCCCAACCTTTATCCTTACTTTAGCACCATCACTGGACATTCATCATTTCCTATACCATCACACTGACCTCCACCCTGCCACAGCACCATCACTGTGACCTTCATTCATTCCTATACCATCACCCTGACCTTCATCTCTGCCTCAGCACCATCACTCTGATCTTCATACCTTCCTATACCATCACTCTGATCTTCATACCTTCCTATACCATCACCCTGACCTTCATCCCTGCCACAGCACCATCACTTCAACCTTCATCCCTACCTATACCATCACCTGACCTTTATCCTTTCCTATATCAGCACCCTGACCTTCATCCCTTTCCGATACCATCACCCTGATCTTAATCCTTGCCTCCGCATCATCACCTTGACCTTCATCCTTTCTGATACCATCACCCCGACCTTCATTCTTTCCAGTACCATTACTCAACCTTCATCCTTGCCTTAGCACCATCACCCCGACTTTCATCCCTTTATACCATCACATCAACCTTCATCCCTGCTTCAGCACTATCACTTCGACCTTTATCCCTGCCTTAGCACCGTCACATCGATCTTCATCCTCGCCTTAGGTCCATCACTCCAAACTTCATCCTTTCCTGTACCATCACTGGACCTTCATCCCTGCCTAATCCCATTACCCTGCATCAGCCTCACCACCACCACCACCACCACCACCACAACATGCAGCCATGCCTCAGCACCATCATGACATTCATTCCTTGCCTCAGCACCATCACCACCGCGACCTTAATCCCTGCCTCAGCACTATCACCACCTCGACTTTCATCCCTGCCTTAGTACCATCACCTCAAGCTTCATCACTGCCTGACCACCATCACCCTGACCTTTATCGCTTCCTGACCACCATCACCCTGACCTTCATCTCTGCCTCAGCACCATCACCCCGACTTTCATCTCTGCCTGACCACCACCACCCCGACTTTCATCTCTGCCTGACCACCACCACCCCGACTTTCATCTCTGCCTGACCACCACCACCCCGACTTTCATCTCTGCCTGACCACCACCACCCCGACCTTCATCGCTGCCTCGGCGCCACCACCCCGACCTTCATCGCTGCCTCGGCGCCACCACCCCGACCTTCATCGCTGCCTCGGCGCCACCTCCCCGACCTTCATCGCTGCCTCGGCGCCACCTCCCCGACCTTCATCGCTGCCTCGGCGCCACCACCCCGACCTTCATCGCTGCCTCGGCGCCACCACCCCGACCTTCATCGCTGCCTCGGCGCCACCACCCCGACCTTCATCGCTGCCTCTGCGCCACCACCCCGACCTTCATCGCTGCCTCGGCGCCACCACCCCGACCTTCATCGCTGCCTCGGCGCCACCACCCCGACCTTCATCGCTGCCTCGGCGCCACCACCCCGACCTTCATCGCTGCCTCGGCGCCACCACCCCGACCTTCATCGCTGCCTCGGCGCCACCACCCCGACCTTCATCGCTGCCTCGGCGCCACCACCCCGACCTTCATCGCTGCCTCGGCGCCACCACCCCGACCTTCATCGCTGCCTCGGCGCCACCACCCCGACCTTCATCGCTGCCTCGGCGCCACCACCCCGACCTTCATCGCTGCCTCGGCGCCACCACCCCGACCTTCATCGCTGCCTGGGCGCCACCACCCCGACCTTCATCGCTGCCTCGGCGCCACCACCCCGACCTTCATCGCTGCCTGGGCGCCACCACCCCGACCTTCACCCCTGCCTGGGCGCCACCACCCCGACCTTCACCCCTGCCTGGGCGCCACCACCCCGTCCTTCACCCCTGCCTGGGCGCCACCACCCCGTCCTTCACCCCTGCCTGGGCGCCACCACCCCGTCCTTCACCCCTGCCTCGGCGCCACCACCCCGACCTTCAACTCGACCTTCATCCCTACCTGTGCCATCACCTCGACCTTCATCCCTACCTGTGCCATCACCTCGACCTTCATCCCTACCTGTGCCATCACCTCGACCTTCATCCCTACCTGTGCCATCACCTCGACCTTCATCCCTACCTGTGCCATCACCTCGACCTTCATCCCTACCTGTGCCATCACCTCGACCTTCATCCCTACCTGTGCCATCACCTCGACCTTCATCCCTACCTGTGCCATCACCTCGACCTTCATCCCTACCTGTGCCATCACCTCGACCTTCATCCCTACCTGTGCCATCACCTCGACCTTCATCCCTACCTGTGCCATCACCTCGACCTTCATCCCTACCTGTGCCATCACCTCGACCTTCATCCCTACCTGTGCCATCACCTCGACCTTCATCCCTACCTGTGCCATCACCTCGACCTTCATCCCTACCTGTGCCATCACCTCGACCGTCATCCCTACCTGTGCCATCACCTCGACCTTCATCCCTACCTGTGCCATCACCTCGACCTTCATCCCTACCTGTGCCATCACCTCGACATTCAGCACTGCCTCTGCACCTTCACCGCAACCGTCATCGCTGTACAGTAATTTATTGTCACACATTTCTGTTTCTGCTGCAGGTCTGGAGGATTTGATGTTTGCTGAGATAAGTTCCCCCAGCAAAACGCAGACTGGTGACAGTAGCAGTATCTCCTCTTTCAGTTACAGAGAGATGATGAAGGAAACAGCGCCCTCGAGCAGCAACAAGGTGAGCATTGCATTGCCACATCAGTGGGTAGAGGGGATCTTTCTCTTCTTGGGCAAGTTAAGTCAGATAATGACACATATTCCTATCCTGGGGCATGGTAAATGTGGGCAAAGGGTATATGATCATACTATATGGTAGGATAAATGGGGGGTACAGGGTATATGGTCATACTATATGGGGGTACAGGGTATATGGGCATACTATATGGGGGTACAGGGTATATTTTCCTAGGCTGGGTAAGGCGGTTGACGGTATATTTTTCCCTGATGATACATGGGTAGATGTCATACCTTCCTCTCCCATGGGCATTGTTTGAAAAGTCTGTCGGTTTTGCAGTCTAACACTGGGAGCCCTCAGTCCCAGCAGCAGAGACCGGCTGAGCTGTCCGATGAGGAGGTCACAGATCTCTTTCAGAGATTGGCTGAAATACAGCAAGAAAAATGGCTTCTCGAAGAAAAGGTACACATTATCTATCCCCCCCCCACGCTCCATCTATCCCCCCCCACGCTCCGTCTATCCCCCCCCGCGCTCCGTCTATCCCCCCCCGCGCTCCGTCTATCCCCCCCGCGCTCTGTCTGTGTGAGTCCCCCCCCGCGCTCGGTCTGTGTGAGTCCCCCCCCGCGCTCGGTCTGTGTGAGTCTCCCCCCGCGCTCGGTCTGTGTGAGTCTCCCCCCGCGCTCGGTCTGTGTGAGTCTCCCCCCGCGCTCGGTCTGTGTGAGTCTCCCCCTGCGCTCGGTCTGTGTGAGTCTCCCCCTGCGCTCGGTCTGTGTGAGTCTCCCCCTGCGCTCGGTCTGTGTGAGTCTCCCCCTGCGCTCGGTCTGTGTGAGTCTCCCCCTGCGCTCGGTCTGTGTGAGTCTCCCCCTGCGCTCGGTCTGTGTGAGTCTCCCCCTGCGCTCGGTCTGTGTGAGTCTCCCCCTGCGCTCGGTCTGTGTGAGTCTCCCCCTGCGCTCGGTCTGTGTGAGTCTCCCCCTGCGCTCGGTCTGTGTGAGTCTCCCCCTGCGCTCGGTCTGTGTGAGTCTCCCCCTGCGCTCGGTCTGTGTGAGTCTCCCCCTGCGCTCGGTCTGTGTGAGTCTCCCCCTGCGCTCGGTCTGTGTGAGTCTCCCCCTGCGCTCGGTCTGTGTGAGTCTCCCCCTGCGCTCGGTCTGTGTGAGTCTCCCCCTGCGCTCGGTCTGTGTGAGTCTCCCCCTGCGCTCGGTCTGTGTGAGTCTCCCCCTGCGCTCGGTCTGTGTGAGTCTCCCCCTGCGCTCGGTCTGTGTGAGTCTCCCCCTGCGCTCGGTCTGTGTGAGTCTCCCCCTGCGCTCGGTCTGTGTGAGTCTCCCCCTGCGCTCGGTCTGTGTGAGTCTCCCCCCCTCTGCTCGGTCTGTGTGAGTCTCCCCCCCTCTGCTCGGTCTGTGTGAGTCTCCCCCCCTCTGCTCGGTCTGTGTGCGTCTCCCCCCCTCTGCTCGGTCTGTGTGCGTCTCCCCCCCTCCCCCTCTGCTCGGTCTGTGTGCGTCTCCCCCCCTCCCCCTCTGCTCGGTCTGTGTGCGTCTCCCCCCCTCCCCCTCTGCTCGGTCTGTGTGCGTCTCCCCCCCTCCCCCTCTGCTCGGTCTGTGTGCGTCTCCCCCCCTCCCCCTCTGCTCGGTCTGTGTGCGTCTCCCCCCCTCCCCCTCTGCTCGGTCTGTGTGCGTCTCCCCCCCTCCCCCTCTGCTCGGTCTGTGTGCGTCTCCCCCCCTCCCCCTCTGCTCGGTCTGTGTGCGTCTCCCCCCCTCCCCCTCTGCTCGGTCTGTGTGCGTCTCCCCCCCTCCCCCTCTGCTCGGTCTGTGTGCGTCTCCCCCCCTCCCCCTCTGCTCGGTCTGTGTGCGTCTCCCCCCCTCCCCCTCTGCTCGGTCTGTGTGCGTCTCCCCCCCTCCCCCTCTGCTCGGTCTGTGTGCGTCTCCCCCCCTCCCCCTCTGCTCGGTCTGTGTGCGTCTCCCCCCCTCCCCCTCTGCTCGGTCTGTGTGCGTCTCCCCCCCTCCCCCTCTGCTCGGTCTGTGTGCGTCTCCCCCCCTCCCCCTCTGCTCGGTCTGTGTGCGTCTCCCCCCCTCCCCCTCTGCTCGGTCTGTGTGCGTCTCCCCCCCTCCCCCTCTGCTCGGTCTGTGTGCGTCTCCCCCCCTCCCCCTCTGCTCGGTCTGTGTGCGTCTCCCCCCCTCCCCCTCTGCTCGGTCTGTGTGCGTCTCCCCCCCTCCCCCTCTGCTCGGTCTGTGTGCGTCTCCCCCCCTCCCCCTCTGCTCGGTCTGTGTGCGTCTCCCCCCCTCCCCCTCTGCTCGGTCTGTGTGCGTCTCCCCCCCTCCCCCTCTGCTCGGTCTGTGTGCGTCTCCCCCCCTCCCCCTCTGCTCGGTCTGTGTGCGTCTCCCCCCCTCCCCCTCTGCTCGGTCTGTGTGCGTCTCCCCCCCTCCCCCTCTGCTCGGTCTGTGTGCGTCTCCCCCCCTCCCCCTCTGCTCGGTCTGTGTGCGTCTCCCCCCCTCCCCCTCTGCTCGGTCTGTGTGCGTCTCCCCCCCTCCCCCTCTGCTCGGTCTGTGTGCGTCTCCCCCCCTCCCCCTCTGCTCGGTCTGTGTGCGTCTCCCCCCCTCCCCCTCTGCTCGGTCTGTGTGCGTCTCCCCCCCTCCCCCTCTGCTCGGTCTGTGTGCGTCTCCCCCCCTCCCCCTCTGCTCGGTCTGTGTGCGTCTCCCCCCCTCCCCCTCTGCTCGGTCTGTGTGCGTCTCCCCCCCTCCCCCTCTGCTCGGTCTGTGTGCGTCTCCCCCCCTCCCCCTCTGCTCGGTCTGTGTGCGTCTCCCCCCCTCCCCCTCTGCTCGGTCTGTGTGCGTCTCCCCCCCTCCCCCTCTGCTCGGTCTGTGTGCGTCTCCCCCCCTCCCCCTCTGCTCGGTCTGTGTGCGTCTCCCCCCCTCCCCCTCTGCTCGGTCTGTGTGCGTCTCCCCCCCTCCCCCTCTGCTCGGTCTGTGTGCGTCTCCCCCCCTCCCCCTCTGCTCGGTCTGTGTGCGTCTCCCCCCCTCCCCCTCTGCTCGGTCTGTGTGCGTCTCCCCCCCTCCCCCTCTGCTCGGTCTGTGTGCGTCTCCCCCCCTCCCCCTCTGCTCGGTCTGTGTGCGTCTCCCCCCCTCCCCCTCTGCTCGGTCTGTGTGCGTCTCCCCCCCTCCCCCTCTGCTCGGTCTGTGTGCGTCTCCCCCCCTCCCCCTCTGCTCGGTCTGTGTGCGTCTCCCCCCCTCCCCCTCTGCTCGGTCTGTGTGCGTCTCCCCCCCTCCCCCTCTGCTCGGTCTGTGTGCGTCTCCCCCCCTCCCCCTCTGCTCGGTCCGTGTGCGTCTCCCCCCCTCCCCCTCTGCTCGGTCCGTGTGCGTCTCCCCCCCTCCCCCTCTGCTCTCTCCGTGTGCGTCTCCCCCCCTCCCCCTCTGCTCTCTCCGTGTGCGTCTCCCCCCCTCCCCCCTGCTCTCTCCATACCTCTTTTCTCTCTGTTTCACTCTTTTCTCTCCCTTCGGGTACCCCCACCCCCATTTGTGTCTCTGTATCTCCTTTCTCCATTATTACCCAGTGTACCCCTCTTTTTCTTAAATGGCTGACACTCTTGTCCCCAACAGGTTAAGCATTTAGAGGTGAGCAGTGCGTCTATGGCTGAAGATCTGTGCAGAAAAAGCGCCATTATTGAGACCTACGTGATGGACAGCAGAATCGGTTAGCATTAGCGCATGGTGGGGGCAGCTAGTAGAGGGGTTATTGACTGGCATTGCGCAGGGTGTACTTTGCAGTCTCTATGAGTGGGTTAGTCTCCCAGAATGTGAGTACTAGGTTTTATACTTTACTGCCAAATATTTTTTTTTTTAATTACCATTTAGTAGATATGTACCCAGTGAAAACATTCATGGATTTAATTCTGCATTTTTTCTTTGGGGTTATATCTAGAATCAGCTTGCAGTAGCTGCAGGTCTCTTGTTTGCAGCCTTTGCAAGCCTTCCCCTTCTAACCCCGCCCAGACTTTCTGTGGCTGTCCAATCACAGACTTCCCAATGCAGCTCAATGAGAAGTCTTTGTGAGGCAGGTGCTCTAGGCATTTGCTGCCTCTTGAATTTATCTCCACTGAGCTAAACAAACCAGTAAGTAATCGGACCAGGTGTCTGATTGACAGCCGGGGGGGTGTAACCCGGTTAATTTATAGAAGTGACAATTTCTATAGAAAGTCTGCACTTTTTATCAAATGAAAAACGAGGACCCATTCTTCACATAAAGCACATCAGCTAGATGAATGGATTTAAATATGTTGAGTGTTGTTTAACCCCTTAAGGACACATGACGTGTCTGACACGTCATGAGTCCCTTTTATTCCAGAAGTTTGGTCCTTAAGGGGTTAAAGGGGATAGCAATGTCTAATCAAGATACGTCTCCTCCCCACCTCCTTCTGCTTTTCCCCCACCTTCAGGGTTTTTTTTTCGCCCCCCCCCCCCCCCTTCTTTAAGTTGTGATTGCAGGGCTCGGCAATATTTGGTGTAAGTGAATCTAGTCTCATTCTGATAGAGAATGTATGCAGTTGGTTTTTCTGGTTTCTGGAATTGAAGGGGTGGAGGGGTTGGAGTCATGTTGCACCAGGCTTCAACCGTTTACAGGTTAAGTAAAACAAATTGAGATCGCAATCTGTAGAAGGGGTTAAATGGTGCAGTAATTATTCCCTGCCAGTTTTGGGGCACACAGTGCTTTTCGTGCCCCTCTATGTGGTCTCTGGTCATCCCTTTCATACTCAGTCTTTCCTAGGCTGAGCCTAACCGGAGCTGACACACTCTGAATTTTGTGGCTGTCAGCATGCGTGGGGCATCAAGGTGTAAATAATTCAGGTGCAGGAAGAGAGTCATGATTTATTTACCGAAGCCGGGGTGTGCCCTTAGCAATGTCTGACTGCTCAGCAGTGGGGCTGGAAACCGGTATGATGGATTCATTACATCCATGCTTTCTGTGTGTTGTGAATGAGGTTGCTGTTTTCTGCATTATGATACATACCTGTTTTTACTAAACTTTAAAATCCTGGAATTCAGTTCACTGCAATTCACCATTTAGTGAATATACTCCATGTGTTCGAATAAAGTGACCAGAACGTCCTATCAGACAAATAACCTCTCACTATCTGTCTTTACAAATCCTGCTTTGTAAAGAGTAAGCCACTCTTCTTATCAAAAATATGTCTTCACCATGTTTGGAGGTCTCGCTCTGTGCTGGGATCTCCTCATCGTCTTTGGAGGTCCTGCTATGTGCTGGGATCTCCTCATCCTATTTGGAGGACTTGCTCTGTCCTGGGATCTCCTTATCCTATTTGGAGGTCTTGCTCTGTGCTGGAATCTCCTCATTCTGTTTGGAGCTCTCGCTCTGTGTTGGGGCCTCCTCATCCTGTTTGGAGGTCTCACTCTGTGCTGGAATATCAAGTTATCCTGTTTGGAGGTCTCGCTCTTTGCTAGGATCTCCTCCTAATTCTGTTTGGAGGTCTTGCTCTGTGCTGGAATCTCCTTATTCTGTTTGGAGGTCCTGTTATGTGCTGGAATATCAAGTCATCCTGTTAGGTTTCACTCTGTGCTGGGATCTCCTCATCCTATTTGGAGGTCTCGCCTTTGTGCTGGGATCTCTTCATTCTGTTTGTAGGTCTCGTTCTGTTCTTGGATTCTTCTCCTTCTCTTTGGAGGTCTTGTTCTCTGCTGGGATCTTCTCATCCCTTTTGGAGGTCTTGCTCTGTGTTGGGATCTCCTCATACTGTTTGGAGGGCTCCCTCTGTGCTGGGATCTCCTCGTCCTATTTGGAGGTCTGGCTCTGTGCTGGGATCTCCTTGTTCCGTTTGGAGGTCTCACTCTTTGAAGGGAACTCCTCATCCTATTTGGAGGTCTCACTCTTTGAAGGGAACTCCTCATCCTATTTGGAGGTCTCACTCTTTGAAGGGAACTCCTCATCCTATTTGAAGGTCTCAGTTTGTGCTGGGATCTCTTCATTCTGTTTGGAGGTCTCCCTCTGTGTTGGGATCTCCTCATCCTGTTTGGAGGTCTAATTCTGTGCTGGGATCACCTCATCCTCTTTGGAGGTTTTGCTCTGTGCTGGGAACTCCTCAACCCATTAGAAGGTATCGCTCTGTGCTGGGATCTCCTCATTCTGTTTGGAGGTCTCGCTCTGTGTTGGGATCTCCTCATCCTGTGTTGGGATCTCCTCATACTGTTTTGAGGTCTCACTCTCTGCTGGAATCCCCTAATCCTATTTGGAGGTCTCATTCTGTCCTGGGATCTCCTCATCCTATTTGGAGGTTTTGCTCTGTGCTGGGACCTCCTCATCCTGTTTGGAGGTCTCGCTCTGTGCTGGCATCTCGTCATCCTATTTGGAGATCTCGTTCTGTGCTAGGATCTCCTCATTCTGTTTGGAGGTCTCACTCTGTGCTGGGATCCCCTCATTCTGTTTGGAGGTATTGCTCTTTGTTGGGGTCTCCTCATCCTATTTGGAGGTCTCATTCTGTGCTGGGATCTCCTCATCCTGTTTGGAGGTCTCACTCTGTGCTGGGATCCCCTCATTCTGTTTGGAGGTATTGCTCTTTGTTGGGGTCTCCTCATCCTATTTGGAGGTCTCATTCTGTGCTGGGATCTCCTCATCCTGTTTGGTGGTCTCGCTGTGTGCTGGGATCTCCTTGTTCTGTTTGGAGGTCTCGCTCTGTGCTCGGATCGCCTCATCCTGTTTGGAGGTCTTATGTTGTCCTGGGATTTCCTCGTCGTCGTCTGTGCTGGGATCTCCTCATCCTATTTGGAGGTCTTGCTCTGTCCTGGGATCTCCTCATCCTATTTGGAGGTCTTGCTCTGTGCTGGGACCTCCTCATCCTGTTTGGAGGTCTCACTCTGTGCTGGAATATCAAGTTATCCTGTTTGGAGGTCTTGCTCTGTGCTAGGATCTCCTTATTCTGTTTGGAGATCTTGTTATGTGCTTGAATATCAAGTCATCCGGTTAGGTCTCGCTCTGTGCTGGGATCTCCTCATCCTATTTGGAGGTCTCACTTTTGTGTTGGGATCTCCTCATTCTGTTTGGAGGTCTCGCTCTGTGCTGGGATCTCCTCGTTCTGTTTGGAGGTCTCACTCTTTGAAGGGAACTCCTCGTCCTATTTGAAGGTCTCGCTCTGTGCTGGGATCACCTCATCCTCTTTGGAGCTATTGCTCTCTGCTAGGATCTCTTTATTCTGTTTGGAGGTCTCGCTCTGTTCTGGGATCTCCTCATCCTGTTTGGAGGTCTCATTCTGTGCTGGGATCTCCTCATCCTCTTTGTAGGTCTCGCTCTGTGCTGGAATATCAAGTTATGCTGTTTGTAGGTCTAGCTCTGTGCTGTAATATTAAGTTATGCTGTTTGGGGATCTTGCTGTGTGCTGGGATCTCCTCATCCTGTTTTGAGGTCTCATTCTGTGCTGGGATCACCTCATCCTCTTTGGAGGTCTCTCTCTGTGCTGGGATCTCCTCATTCTGTTTGGAGGTCCCGCTCTGTGCTGCAATCTCCTCGTCCTATTTGAAGGTCTCGCTCTGTGCTGGGATCACCTCATCCTCTTTGGAGCTATTGCTCTCTGCTAGGATCTCTTCATTCTGTTTGGAGGTCTCGCTCTGTTCTGGGATCACCTCATCCTCTTTGGAGGTCTCGCTCTGTGCTGGGAACTCAACCTATTTGGAGGTATCGCTCTGTGCTGGCATCTCCTCATCCTATTTGGAGATCTCGCTCTTCGCTGGGATCAAGTCATCCTGTTTGGACGTCTCATTCTGTCCTGGGATCTCATTATTCTGTTTGGAGGTCTCGCTCTGTGCTGGAATATCAAGTCATCCTGTTAGGTCTCACTCTGTGCTGGGATCTTCTCAATTTCTTTGGAGGTCTTGTTCTGTGCAGGGATCTTCTAATCCTGTTTGGAGGACTCGCTCTGTGTTGGGATCTCCTCATCCTATTTGGAGGTCTCATTCTGTGCTGGGTTCTACTCATCCTGCTTGGAGGTCTCGTTCTTTGAAGGGATCTCCTCATTCTTTTTGGAGGTCTCATTTTGTCCTGGCATCTTCTCATCCTGTTTGGAGGTCTCGCTCTGTGCTGGAATATGAAGTCATCCTGTTAGGTCTCACTCTGTGCTGTGATCTCTTCGTTCTGTTTGGAGGTTTCGCTCTGTGCTGGGATCTCCTCATCCTGTTTGGAGGTCTTGCTCTGTGTTGGGATCTCCTCATCCTATTTAGAGGTATTCAGTGTTGGGATCTTCTCATGCTGTTTGGAGGTCTTGCTGTGTGCTTGGGTTTGTTTTCTGGTTCATAGATTTTGTGAAATCTTCATGTTGGTCCAAAGTCTTACTACACTTTTTTTTTTTTTTTTCATCAGACGTCTCTGCTGCACACGGTCAGTTGGACAGAAGCAGTATCAGCAGTGTCCTGCGGGATTTGGTGAAACCTGGTGATGAGAATCTGAGGGAGATGAATAAAAAGTTGCAGAACATGTTAGAGGAGCAGCTCACCAAGAACATGCACCTGCAGAAGGTAAGTATGCTAATATGGTGGAAACAATCTAAATGGTCCCATGGTTTGCAGAGGGGATAGGTAAACCCACAGACTTGAGCATTTACCCCACCCTGGGCTCACTACTCTATCCCGGTGTTTAACCCCCTGGGCTAATGGCTGATCCCTGTGTCCTGGGGTTTACCCCGCCCTGGGCTAATGCCTGTATCCCAGGGTTTACCCTGCCCTGGGCTAATGACTGTATACAAAACAACCAGATAGATTTGGGATACGGCTGAAAGATCTAAAATTAAAAAACAAAAAAATACATAGTGTTATTCAGTTTAACCCCTTAAGGACACACGACATGTGTGACATGTCATGATTCCATTTTATTCCAAAAGTTTGGTCCTTAAGGGGTTAAAGAAATCTATTAATATTCATGAAATGCACTCACAAGATTACATGGAAAATAGCGCTCAAGGATGCCTCCCCAGGTAGTAGTGGGGGGCTAAAGTGTTCCTCCAGTTGCTCCCAGGATGCAGATACAAAACAGGACTTCAAGGATGGCAGAATAAATTCAACGGCTTTATTAAGGATTCATATTCACCCAACAATAAAAGGTGTATATAAAATATAAAACAGCAGAGGTCCAACACCTTTCGTTCGCATTATTGGAACTTCCTCAGGGACCAAAATTACAAATCAAGTATTCAAAACAATAACAAGATGTTTATCCCGCCCTGGGTTAATGACCGTATCCCAGGGTTTACCCCGCCCTGGGCTAATGCCTGTATCCCAGGTTTACCCCGATCTGTGCTAATGACTGATCCCTATATACTAGAGATTACCCCGCCCTGGGCTAATGACTAATGCCTGTATCCCGGGGTCTAACCCGCCCGGGGCTAATGGCTGTATCCCAAGGTCTAACCCATCCTGGGCTTCTGACTGTGTCCCGGGGTCTAACCCGCCCTGGGCTAATGACTGATCTCTGTATCCCGGAGGTTACCCCACCCTCGGCTACCGCCTAATCCCTGTATCCCAGGGTTTAATCTGCCCTGGGCTACTGAATGTGTCCCGGGGTTTACCCCGCCCTGGGCTAATGTCTGATCCCTGTATCCCGGGGTTTACCCCACCCTGGGCTAATGACTGATCCCTGTATCCCCGGGGTTTACCCTGTCCTGGGCTAATGACTAATGCCTGTATCCCGGGGTCTAACCCGCCCGGGGCTAATGGCTGTATCCCAAGGTCTAACCCATCCTGGGCTTCTGACTGTGTCCCGGGGTCTAACCCGCCCTGGGCTAATGACTGATCTCTGTATCCCGGAGGTTACCCCACCCTCGGCTACCGCCTAATCCCTGTATCCCAGGGTTTAATCTGCCCTGGGCTACTGAATGTGTCCCGGGGTTTACCCCGCCCTGGGCTAATGACTGATCCCTGTATCCCCGGGGTTTACCCTGTCCTGGGCTAATGGCTGTATCCCGGGGTTGGCTAAAGACTGTATCCTCGGGTTTACCCCACCTTGGTCTAATGACTGTATCCTGGAGTTTGCCCCACCCAGGGTTATTGACTGTATCACGGGGTTGACCCCGCCCTGGGCTAATGACTGTATCCCAGGGTTGACCCCGCCCTGGGCTAATGACTGTATCCCAGGGTTGACCCCGCCCTGGGCTAATGACTGTATCCCAGGGTTGACCCCGCCCTGGGCCAATGACTGTACCTCGGGTTTGCCCCGCCTTGGTCTAATGGCTGTATCCTCGGGTCTAACCCACCCTGGGCTTTTGACTGTGTCCCGGGGTTTACCCCGCCTTGGGCCAATGACTTTGTCCCGGGGTCTAACCCACCCTGGGCTAATGACTGTGTCCCGGGGTCTAACCCACCCTGGGCTAATGACTGATCTCTGTATCTCAGAGTTTTCCCCGCCGGGCTAATGAGTGATCCCTGTATCTTGGGGTTTATCCCACCTTGGGCTAATGACTGTGTCCCGGGGTTTACCCCGCCCTGGACTAATGACTGTGTCCCGGGGTTTACCCCGCCCTGGGCTAATGACTGTGTCCCGGGGTTTACCCCGCCCTGGGCTAATGACTGTGTCCCGGGGTTTACCCCGCCCTGGGCTAATGACTGTGTCCCGGGTTCTAACCCTCCCTGGGCTAATGACTGTGTCCCGGGGTTTACCCCGCCCTGGGCTAATGACTGTGTTCCTGAGTTTACCCCGCCCTGGGCTAATGACTGATCCCTGTATCCCATGGTTTATCCCGCCTTGGGCTAATGACTATGTCCCAGGGTTTACCCCGTCCTAGGCTAATGACTGTATCCCGGGGTTTACCCCACTCTGGGCTAATGACTGTATCCTGGGGTCTAACTCGCCCTGGTCTAACCCGCCCTGATCTAATGAATGGGCAAATAATTGTATCCCGGGGTTTACCCCACCCTGGGCTAATGACTGATCCCTGTATCCCGGGGTCTAACCACTTTGGGCTAATGGCTGTATCCCGGGGTCTAACCCGCTCTGGGCTAATGACTGTATCCTGGGGTTAACCGCCCTGGTCTAATGACTGTATGCTGGGGTCTAACCCGCCCCGGTATAATGACTGTATCCCGGGGTTTACCCCGCCCTGGCCTAATGACTGATCCCTGTATCCCGGGGTTTACCCCGCCCTGGCCTAATGACTGATCCCTGTATCCCGGGGTCTAACCCGCCCTGGCCTAATGACTGTATCCCGGTGTCTAACCATCTCTGGGCTAATGACTGAATGCGGGGGTCTAACACACACTGAGCGTGGGCAGTGGACTCTCGGTTCAGGGTATCTGGTTAGTGAGGCTGTGGTGAGGAGATAGTGTTGTACGATTGTGATACAGAGGAGTTAGTAAGACTGAGCGATATGGGGTGTTATTGAAGCTAGGATGGGGCGGGGGCGCCTGCTGAGTCTTCTTAAAGTCTATTAGAGTTAGCATTTTACAAACTTCCCAATCAATAGAAAGAATTGTCCATTTCTGCATTGTGCTGATACAGGCTGCTCCGTGCTTCGTCCTGAAACCGCTCTCTAGGATATTCCGCTCATAACGCATTTCTAAGCGTACATTGCTGTGTGCTGATAATTTGGGGGTGCTTCCTGTGTGCTGATAATTGGGGGTGCTTCCTGTGTGCTGATAATTGGGGGTGCTTCCTGTGTGCTGATAATTGGGGGTGCTTCCTGTGTGCTGATAATTGGGGGTGCTTCCTGTGTGCTGATAATTGGGGGTGCTTCCTGTGTGCTGATAATTGGGGGTGCTTCCTGTGTGCTGATAATTGGGGGTGCTTCCTGTGTGCTGATAATTGGGGGTGCTTCCTGTGTGCTGATAATTGGGGGTGCTTCCCTGTGTGTTGATCGTTTGGGGGTGCCTGCTGTGTGCTGATCGTTTGGGGGTGCCTGCTGTGTGCTGATCGTTTGGGGTGCCTGCTGTGTGCTGATCGTTTGGGGGTGCCTGCTGTGTGCTGATCGTTTGGGGGTGCCTGCTGTGTGCTGATCGTTTGGGGGTGCCTGCTGTGTGCTGATCGTTTGGGGGTGCCTGCTGTGTGCTGATCGTTTGGGGGTGCCTGCTGTGTGCTGATCGTTTGGGGGTGCCTGCTGTGTGCTGATCGTTTGGGGGTGCCTGCTGTGTGCTGATCGTTTGGGGGTGCCTGCTGTGTGCTGATCGTTTGGGGGTGCCTGCTGTGTGCTGATCGTTTGGGGGTGCCTGCTGTGTGCTGATCGTTTGGGGGTGCCTGCTGTGTGCTGATCGTTTGGGGGTGCCTGCTGTGTGCTGATCGTTTGGGGGTGCCTGCTGTGTGCTGATCGTTTGGGGGTGCCTGCTGTGTGCTGATCGTTTGGGGGTGCCTGCTGTGTGCTGATCGTTTGGGGGTGCCTGCTGTGTGCTGATCGTTTGGGGGTGCCTGCTGTGTGCTGATCGTTTGGGGGTGCCTGCTGTGTGCTGATCGTTTGGGGGTGCCTGCTGTGTGCTGATCGTTTGGGGGTGCCTGCTGTGTGCTGATCGTTTGGGGGTGCCTGCTGTGTGCTGATCGTTTGGGGGTGCCTGCTGTGTGCTGATCGTTTGGGGGTGCCTGCTGTGTGCTGATCGTTTGGGGGTGCCTGCTGTGTGCTGATCGTTTGGGGGTGCCTGCTGTGTGCTGATCGTTTGGGGGTGCCTGCTGTGTGCTGATCGTTTGGGGGTGCCTGCTGTGTGCTGATCGTTTGGGGGTGCCTGCTGTGTGCTGATCGTTTGGGGGTGCCTGCTGTGTGCTGATCGTTTGGGGGTGCCTGCTGTGTGCTGATCGTTTGGGGGTGCCTGCTGTGTGCTGATCGTTTGGGGGTGCCTGCTGTGTGCTGATCGTTTGGGGGTGCCTGCTGTGTGCTGATCGTTTGGGGGTGCCTGCTGTGTGCTGATCGTTTGGGGGTGCCTGCTGTGTGCTGATCGTTTGGGGGTGCCTGCTGTGTGCTGATCGTTTGGGGGTGCCTGCTGTGTGCTGATCGTTTGGGGGTGCCTGCTGTGTGCTGATCGTTTGGGGGGTGCTTTCTGTGTGCTGATCGTTTGGGGGTGCTTTCTGTGTGCTGATCGTTTGGGGGTGCTTTCTGTGTGCTGATCGTTTGGGGGTGCTTTCTGTGTGCTGATCGTTTGGGGGGTGCTTTCTGCGTGCTGATAGTTTGGGGGTGCCTGCTGCGTGCTGATCGTTTGGGGGTGCCTGCTGCGTGCTGATCGTTTGGGGGGTGCTTTCTGCGTGCTGATAGTTTGGGGGTGCTTGCTGCGTGCTGATCGTTTGGGGGGTGCTTTCTGCGTGCTGATCGTTTGGGGGGTGCTTTCTGCGTGCTGATCGTTTGGGGGGTGCCTGCTGCGTGCTGATCGTTTGGGGGGTGCCTGCTGCGTGCTGATCGTTTGGGGGGTGCCTGCTGCGTGCTGATCGTTTGGGGGTGCGTGCTGATCGTTTGGGGGTGCCTGCTGCGTGCTGTTAGTTTGGGGGTGCCTGCTGTGTGCTGATCGTTTGGGGGTGCCTGCTGCGTGCTGATCGTTTGGGGGTGCCTGCTGTGTGCTGATAGTTTGAGGTTGTTTTTGTTGATTGTGCATGTTTGCGATGTGTGTAGGGCTTTGGGTTGCAGACCGTTTGGGAAGTAAAGCAGTTCTTTTTTAGTAAGTCTCTTCCAAAGAGATGTTATAAACCACAATGTAATCTGGGAATGCATAGGCATAGTCTTGGAGTCCACTGAGTAGGCGATCATCCTTTGGAAAGTGGCCAGGGCATTCTTCATCCCACACATTATGACTCAAAATTGGTACAGGCCGAACAGGGTACACGTACTTTGGAATCCCTCCCAAATCGAGCAGTATTTGCCAGTAGCAAATACTGCTTGTAACGGCACCCCCAATCCTAAAAGGGTTAAACCGCCGTTTAGTAGATCTTTCCCTTCCAGATATACAGGCACAGCTACTGCAGAACACCACACTCCCGAACTGGATACAAAATAGCACTCCAAACTGGAACCTCACGAATAGCTGCCAGCAGACGAACAGGAAAAGCAGACATCAGCTTACACTCCTGGCTATCAGTCTCCAACAGCATACAGTGAATCCCCCCAAGAACGAGACAAGGCTCCGTGTTGAGGGTCAAGCAGTGGTCTGAGGTGCTGGCATACCCAGCCTGGTTTTTATTACGGTTGTGCACATACAGGACACACCCAGGGGGAGGCATAAAATAACCAATCAAGTAATTGAACACTGAAATTGATAGTAGTAAGGAAATGCCCCTGGGGGATCCAGTAACTAATCAACCCCGGGGAATGGCGTACACATCGGTGACAGTCCTTTAGTTGATCGTTTGGGGGTGCCTGCTGTGTGCTGATCGTTTGGGGGTGCCTGCTGTGTGCTGATCGTTTGGGGGTGCCTGCTGTGTGCTGATCGTTTGGGGGTGCCTGCTGTGTGCTGATCGTTTGGGGGTGCCTGCTGTGTGCTGATCGTTTGGGGGTGCCTGCTGTGTGCTGATCGTTTGGGGGTGCCTGCTGTGTGCTGATCGTTTGGGGGTGCCTGCTGTGTGCTGATCGTTTGGGGGTGCCTGCTGTGTGCTGATCGTTTGGGGGTGCCTGCTGTGTGCTGATCGTTTGGGGGTGCCTGCTGTGTGCTGATCGTTTGGGGGTGCCTGCTGTGTGCTGATCGTTTGGGGGGTGCTTTCTGTGTGCTGATCGTTTGGGGGTGCTTTCTGTGTGCTGATCGTTTGGGGGTGCTTTCTGTGTGCTGATCGTTTGGGGGTGCTTTCTGTGTGCTGATCGTTTGGGGGGGTGCTTTCTGTGTGCTTATCGTTTGGGGGGTGCTTTCTGTGTGCTGATCGTTTGGGGGGTGCTTGCTGCGTGCTGATCGTTTGGGGGGTGCTTGCTGCGTGCTGATCGTTTGGGGGGTGCTTGCTGCGTGCTGATCGTTTGGGGGGTGCTTTCTGCGTGCTGATCGTTTGGGGGGTGCTTTCTGCGTGCTGATCGTTTGGGGGGTGCTTTCTGCGTGCTGATCGTTTGGGGGGTGCTTTCTGCGTGCTGATCGTTTGGGGGGTGCTTTCTGCGTGCTGATCGTTTGGGGGGTGCTTTCTGCGTGCTGATCGTTTGGGGGGTGCTTTCTGCGTGCTGATCGTTTGGGGGGTGCTTTCTGCGTGCTGATCGTTTGGGGGGTGCTTTCAGTGTGCTGATCGTTTGGGGGGTGCAGTTTCAGGGGCACAATCAAACCACCATTCCTGCGATCCCTGGGCGGCTAGCTGTTCTATAAATTTTTGCATGTTGAGTCTAATCAGGGTCCTCGCACCAGTCTCGGTTCCCTGGAGCAGATCTATGGGGCCCCGCTTCCCAACCAACATCTCGATTCCTGCAGCATCACCCGGTGCAAACAGGACCCTCCCAGTCCTTGTTAGTGGCCACAAAAGCCTGTTGAACTTCTCACGTAGTCCATTCATCTAGGGATGGTATGGTGAACTTTGCAGGGGTTTAATCCCGCAAAGCCTCCGTAGCTGGTCAGTTAGTTCAGCCTTAAAGTGGTCGAAGCCTACTCTATCGTCTCTGCTAGTATATTGTACTTGGCGACAGCTTCAGGGTAGCGGTCATTAAGATATATTTCTCCCCGGTTGTACTGAGACTGGTCTGCGGTTCCACTATGTCACCCACAAATTGGCAAGAACGCTTGCCTACTATGGACATGGGGTGTAATGTGGCCTTGAGGTGGTCACCGCAGCTCCCTGTTGGCAAATGTTGCAGTAGTCTTGCATGTCTCCTGTGATGCTGAGAAAGTGCCAAGACAGGCATGAAACGCATCCAGGTCCTCTTTCAAGGTTTGCTGGGACCCTCTCCAGTGTGTCGTCGTCCCCCTCCCCCTCCTCCTCGTGGATTTTGCCATCTACAGCTGCCTTTTACTACTTCCCACTTTTTTCCTTTTGGGTGCAGGGTGTTTCATTTCTGTTACGGTTGCCTCCAGGCTGGCGGGAAGTTGGACCATAGAAAGGATGCTCCTAGCACTCACCAAAGGACCATCAGCACCGTAGACACCATAACTACTGCGTAGCCACCATAAGTACTGCAGACTCCACGAACCACCGCTGCTGGGCTGGTATCTCACCGTCTGCTCTGCGCCCTGGACCTATGACCAGGTTCCAGTAGGTGAACCTCTTCCTTCTGTAGAGCGAAGCAGGATCCGGAACAAGAGCTCAGTAGCTAAGGGAGTATGAAGAGCATAGCAATCCCTGTAGTGATTATAGCTGTCCCCTACAAACATGAGTCGAGGCTGCAAGTTAGAGGGTCAAGTCATTCTGTTTTATTGGCACCCAAAGGGCCTTCTTTTATGCAGGTTTTCCTTACATAGGACCACCCAGGGGGTGTTACAAAAAAAACAATCATACACGTACATTACAGAAAACACTCCCAGCAATTACACACACAATCCTCCCCCTCTGCCTGTGATATAATTATGGTACACAATACTTAACATAATTATCACAGGCAGGAAAAATACAGTTTTTACACATACAATGTAACTTTAAAAGCATACATGCAATCTTCATAAATTACATATTTAAAATCAGCATACTTTAAATAGAAACATAACCAAAAATCATGACCGACCGCAAGCACATTTTCCTGCCCAAAACAGTTCCATAGATTTGGGCTGTGCGGCCGGTCAATTTTATGCAGAAAAATGACTAAGTCCTATTCGAACATGCGTTTGAATCTTCGAACGGGACTTAGTCTCTGCAGCTGAAAGTTCGGTGTAGGAGAAGGTAAGGGTCAGCGGTGTTCGGTGAAATGTGTAGCCGATTTCAGTTGCATGGATTTGGCTACACATAACGCTGACCTTGTTAGAAGAACAAAGATGGCTGCCGCCACGTGTTCGTTTGCACGAACTGCGGCCACCCAGCGGTCGGCAATTAACCTGCAGTAACCTCACAGCCTGGGAGGTAAATTGCCTGCACACTTCCACTTCTGGGTGGTCCGCCTGTGTGGTACTTGGTTCAGTAAGCCCCATTTACTGAACCAAGTGGGAGAAAGCCAGGAACAAGTTATTTTACAGGTCTGGGGACATAGTCTTAAAGGGGCATTGTTCACCAAAGTCACAATATGTCCCCAGACGGTTCTTAAAGGGCCATACACACCCAATAAAAGTCCATAAGTTTTCAGGGGCACAATCTCCCAGGGACCATAGTCATGAGGAAGGAGACTGGCAAATAGGCTTCTCCACAACCCAGGGACGCAGGGCAATTTATCATTTAAAGGGCCAGTTACAAATGGCAGTTTGTAACAATTTCCACCTATTTGAATGTGCATATCAGTTACCCATTGGATTTTGGTTTGCATATGGGAGGTGACATCTTATTAGGTGGGCTACTAGTTGCTGCCATTTTTGTTATATTTTTCCTTTATATATATATATATATATATATATATATATATATATATATATATATATTTATAATATTTTTTTTTTTATAAGTTGTGCACTGTAACGGAACTCCCCGTACTCCGCCTGAGTACCTTCCGTTAATGGACGCTTCCTAGCTTGCGCTGAGGACCACAACCACCGCACTGGACACCACAACCACAGCAGACTCCACAACCGCCGTACCTTAACTGGAGTCTCGCCGTCTTCCTTTCACCCTGGATCAGCTTCTGTCATCCAGGACCGTGTGGGAAAGACCTCTCCTCCAGGAGAGTGCATCAGTAACAAGCTCTTAAAAGAGCTAAGTGATTAAAGCTCAAGGGAGCATGCAGAGCATAGCAATCCCCAGTGTGAATATAGCTGTCCCCTCCAATCACGAGACAAGACTACGTGTTGAGGGTCAAGAAGATCTGTGTACTTGGCACCAAAGGTTTTCCTTACATAGGACCACCCACAGGGTTTTTCAGAGCAACCAATAAAAACATTACAACACATACAATAAAGTAAACCATTCCCATTCATCCCAGCAGAAATCCTCCCCTCTGCCTGTGATACAATTATCTCAACACAAAAAACTAACTAAATTATCACAGGCAGAAAATATACAGTTTTTACACATACACTGTAACTTTAAAACCACACATCCAATCTCCATAAAAACATATTATTAATACACATATTATTAATCGGTATACTTGAAATATGAACATACTCAAAAATCATGCAAATCCTTACATTAGTTCAAAAGTTAGTCGGAAGTCCTTTATGACCGACCGCAGGCACATTTTCCTGCCCAAAACAGTTCCATAGATTTGGGCTGTGCGGTCGGTCAATTTCACACTGAAAAAACGACTAAGTCCCATTCGAACGTGCGTTTGAATCTTCGAACGGGACTTAGTCTCTGTGGCTGAAAGTTCGGTGTAGGAGAAGGTAAGGGTCAGCGGTGTTTGTTGAAATGTGTAGCCGATTTCAGTTCCATGGATTTGGCTACACATACCGCTGACCTCGTTCGAATGAACAAAGATGGCCGCTGCCACGTGTTCGTTTGTTGAATGGCGGCCACTTCGACTACTTCGGCACTTCGGCTGCATCCGAAGTGCCAATTTAAAGCTGCAGAACCGCTCCAATACAATTTAAAGGGGCAGCAAGAGTCTTTTAAAATCGAATCTGCTAAAATAGTCTTTAACAGGAAATATCTTCCTGGGGCCATAGTCTTAAAGGGGCATTGTTCACCAAAGTTACAATGTGCCCACAGACTGTTCTTAAAGGGCCATACACAGTCCAATAAAAGTCCATAAGCCCAAATGCTGGTTTAAAAGGGTACAATCTCCCAGGGGCCATAGTCGCAGGGGAGGAAGCTGGCAAGCAAGCCTCTCCAGGACCAAGTGGCGAAGGGCACTTCGTCACATGCACTTTTCCATAGCCTACCTGTATTGTTTTTTTTTTTTTTGTTTTTTTTTTGAGCTACTACCGTGTGCGGACTATAATGGAAATATGGGTTTAGTACATGTCTCCTGTGATCGCTGGCCAAAAATTACCTGGATCGCCATTGCCGACTTTGTCCAATGTGCCCAGACAAAGAGAAGTTGTGTCCTATTTGGAGCTGCTCCAGTCTTAACTTCTGGGTTACTACCAGCTGTCGTCTTGGCACTTGGGCTGCCCCCTTCCCATGGCCCTCTGTCACCCGGTACAGCCGTTCCTTTTCCCAGTCAAACTTCTCTCCTCCCAGCCCTACGAGATCAGTCCCTGCTCTACTCTGTTATGGGTCTAGATTTGGATCTGGCAGGACTTGTTTGGCAAAGTTGCCCGGGTACGGTAACATTAGGGGGTTTCATCTAACCCTGGTCCCATCCAAAGTGGCACACAGTGGTCGAAGAGGTATGAGGTGAGCCAACAACGGACTGACCATTTATACATACAACCTGCCAGCAATGTTGCCAGTTGTCTTTGGCCACTGGTAGGTTGGGGCCATTATAGTGTTCTCCAATCTTTTTCGTTCACTTCTAGTTGGTGGGAGGAAGGGACCCGGACTAGGGTTTGCCCCTTATGTAGGCAGTGTTCCACTGCCCTCGGGCCCCTGGATGGCTGTGGTTCCGGGTGGGCCGGTTTCTCGCCTCTTGACAGTCACTCTATATGTGCCAGGTAGGACACTCAAAGCAGGTTGACCCAGTCTTCCGGGGAGGGCAGGGAACTGGTGTGTCTTGTTGGGGTATCTACTGATCATAGAGTGTATGCCGCTTGTCTTGGAGGAGGTCTGGTGCCAGTTGAATCTGCCCACCACACATCTTGGTATTCATCTGTGACATGCTCCCACAGAGGATCAGCTGGGTTGCATAGGCCGGGTGGTTGCCTGACACACCTGCATCCTGTTGTCTGCCGCCTGCTGCATTTGATGGGCCCATTTAGCATAGGACAGGCTGGTCGCTTTCAGGATTCCTTAAAACTTCAACTAGTATACATTTGGAGGGATGGCATAGCAAGTCTGTAGCTTTTTCTTGATCGGGTGATAGTCTGTGCTATCTTTACCAAGCATTACTTGATAGGCGTTGACAGCTACCCCGATAGCTGGGGTTCACCTCAGGTGGAGTGATTCCTCTCTTGGAATCTGGGCTTTTCCGTCAACCGAAATTAAACCACCGCTCAGCCTTCTTCTCAATGGCCACTTTTGCTTCACTGAGTGCTGTGTTGAATGTGTTTAGCCTCTCCCGCACTCTCCTCTGAAACGCCTGCTCCTACGTTTTGGCCACACTGGCATTGTGGCACTGGTTTCCCTCCATCAGTTCCACTATAAGGACTGTGTTTCTTCCAGTAGATCTTTTCGTGTGGTCTGTTTCATGTCTCTTAATAGCTTTCCACCCACTTCCAAGATCCAGGAGCTTGTTTCCCTTATTCGCTGTCCCAGAATGGAGCTCCTGTGTTCGGACTGAGTACCTCTGCTTCGTTGCTACTATTAGGGGATCCTGGAGCACTACAGACCCTGTTGGCGAAGCTGGAGTGGGGTCTCTGGGGAGCCCTTTTTCTGTATTCCTGTATAGCAGTCGTGATCATAGCCCTTTCCCCCACACATTAGCCGAGACTTAATAAACATTTACTCATAGTATCAGGGTGCAGGGGGTAAAATGAACCTGTTTACTGAATACACCGCATCCTATAGGCACATTAATCCCCTCCTTGGTGCCACTGTGCCTGGTGTCTTAATTGTGTTAGTCCCATCTAACGAGCTAGACTTCTTGACATGGAGCCATGATGTATGAAACTGTATGGGGGGTTCTACACAGTTTGCATATACTCACTGTATGTGGTTTGTGTATACTTGGTATACCTGCCGTAACTCACCGTATGGGGTCTGTGTATAAACAGTGTAACATAGAAACATAGAAACATAGAATGTGACGGCAGATAAGAACCATTCGTCCCATCTAGTCTGCCCAGTTTTCTAAATACTTTCATTAGTCCCTGGCCTTATCTTATAGTTAGGATAGCCTTATGCCTATCCCACGCATGCTTAAACTCCTGTGTTAACCTCTACCACTTCAGCTGGAAGGCTATTCCATGCATCCACTACCCTCTCAGTAAAGTAATACTTCCTGATATTATTTTTAAACCTTTGCCCCTCTAATTTAAGACTATGTCCTCTTGTTGTGGTAGTTTTTCTTCTTTTAAATATAGTCTCCTCCTTTACTGTGTTGATTCCCTTTATGTATTTAAATGTTTCTATCATATCCCCCCTGTCTCGTCTTTCCTCCAAGCTATACATGTTAAGATCCTTTAACCTTTCCTGGTAAGTTTTATCCTGCAATCCATGAACCAGTTTAGTAGCCCTTCTTTGAACTCTCTCTAAGGTATCAATATCCTTCTGAAGATACGGTCTCCAGTACTGTGTACAGTACTCCAAGTGAGGTCTCACCAGTGTTCTGTACAATGGCATGAGCACTTCCCTCTTTCTACTGCTAATACCTCTCCCTATACAACCAAGCATTCTGCTAGCATTTCCTGCTGCTCTATTACATTGTCTGCCTACCTTTAAGTCCTCAGAAATAATCACCCCTAAATCCCTTTCCTCAGATGTTGAGGTTAGGACTCTATCAAATATTCTGTACTCTGCCCTTGGATTTTTACGTCCAAGATGCATTATCTTGCACTTATCCACATTAAATGTCAGTTGCCACAACTCTGTCCATTTTTCTAGTTTACCTAAATCATTTTCCATTTGGCTTATCCCTCCTGGAACATCAACCCTGTTACATATCTTAGTATCATCCGCAAAAAGACACACCTTACCACCAAGACCTTCTGCAATATCACTAATAAAAATATTAAAGAGAATGGGTCCAAGTACAGATCCCTGAGGTACCCCACTGGTGACAAGCCCAAGCTTCGAATATACTCCATTGACTACAACCCTCTGTTGCCTGTCACTCAGCCACTGCCTTACCCATTCAACAATATTGGAATCCAAACTCAAAGATTGTAGTTTATTGATAAGCCTTCTATGTGCAACAGTGTCAAAAGCCTTACTGAAATCTAGGTAAGCAATGTCTACTGCACCACCCTGATCTATAATTTTAGTTACCCAATCAAAAAAATCAATAAGATTAGTTTGGCATGATCTCCCTGAAGTAAACCCATGTTGCCTCTGATCTTGAAATACATGTGTTTTTAGATGTTCAACAATCCTATCCTTTAACATGGTTTCCATCACTTTCCCCACTACTGAAGTAAGGTTTACTGGCCTATAGTTGCCCGACTCCTCCCTATTACCTTTCTTGTGAATGGGCACAACATTCGCTAACTTCGAATCTTCTGGGACTACTCCTGTTATCAATGATTGGTTAAATAAATCTGTTAATGGTTTTGCTAGTACACCACTAAGCTCTTTTAATAGCTTTGGGTGTATTCCATCAGGTCCCATTGACTTATTTGTCTTTACTTTTGAGAGTTGAAATAGAACCTCTTCCTCTGTAAACTCACGTGTAATAAATGACTCATTTATCCTTTTTCTTAACTGAGGTCCCTTTCCTTCATTTTCATCTGTAAATACCGAACAAAAATATTCATTGAGGCAGTCAGCTAGACCTTTATCCTCATCTACATACCTTCCTTCTTTTGTTTTTAATCTAACTAATCCTTGTTTTACTTTTCTTTTCTCATTTATGTATCTAAAAAAAGTTTTGTCCCCCTTTTTTACTGACTGTGCTATTTTCTCTTCTGTGTGTGCTTTGGAAGCTCTTATAACTTGCTTAGCCTCTTTCTGCCTAATCTTATAGGTCATTCTGTCTTCCTCACTCAGTTTTTTTTTATAATTACTAAATGCTAACTTCTTGTTTTTTACTATTTTGGCCACATCTGCGGAGTACTACAGTGGTTTCTTGAATTTTTTGCTTTTACTGACAAGCCTAATGCAATTTTCTGTTGCCTTCAGTAGTGCAACTTTTAAATAATCCCATTTCTCTTGGACTCCATTTAAATTGCTCCAGTCTGATAATGACTCCTTTACACATATTCTAATTTTAGAAAAGTCTGTTTTTCTAAAGTCTAAAACTTTTGTTTTTGTGTGGTGTGACTCAGTCACTGTTCTTATAGTAAACCACACTGACTGATGATCACTGGATCCTAAACTTTCACCTACAGTAATATCTGATACCAAATCTCCATTTGTTAACACTAAATCTAGTATGGCCTCTTTACGAGTTGGCTCCTCAACGACTTGTTTTAGAGACAATCCCAGTAGGGAGTTTAGAATATGTGTGCCCCTGGCACAAGTAGCTATTTTTGTTTTCCAATTCACATCAGGAAGATTAAAGTCACCCATGATGATAACTTCCCCCTTCATTGTCATTTTAGCTATTTCTTCAACTAGTAGATTATCTAACTCTTCAATTTGTCCTGGGGGCCTATAAATCACACCTACACGAGTTACTGTGTGATTACCAAATTCTAACGTAACCCAAACGGACTCTATGTTCGCCTCACTAACCTTTTATTAGGCTAGATTTTATGCTATCCTTTACATACAGGGCCACCCCTCCCCCTTTCTTGCCTTCCCTGTCTTTTCTATATAAAGAGTACCCTGGTATTGCTATGTCCCAGTCATTTTTTTCATTATACCATGTCTCAGTAACAGCGACTAAATCTACACTATCAGTTGCCATTATTGCCACAAGTTCAAGGATCTTATTCCCTAAACTGCGAGCATTTGTAGACATGACTCTAAGCTTATCGTTTTTTAACACACTTGCTACAGACACCTTCTGTCCTTGTTTTTGGGGACAATTGGATTGATGTTTTATCACCCTTTTGCCCCCCCATCCTAGTTAAAATACATTCTAGCAAAACCTCTGAACTGCTCACTGAGAACATTTGTTCCCTTTTGAGAAAGATGCAAACCATCTTTTTTGTACAGTTTATTTCCATTCCAAACAGAGCTACCATGAGCAATAAAGCCAAATCCTTGCTCCCGACACCATTCACCAAGCCATATACCTGCCGTAACTCACTGTATGGGGTCTGTGTATACTTGGTATACCTGCAGTAACTCACTGTATGGGGTTTGTGTATACTTGGTATACCTGCAGTAACTCACTGTATGGGGTCTGTGTATACTTGGTATACCTGCAGTAACTCACTGTATGGGGTCTGTGTATACTTGGTATACCTGCAGTAACTCACTGTATGGGGTCTGTGTATACTTGGTATACCTGCAGTAACTCACCGTATGGGGTCTGTGTATACTTGGTATACCTGCAGTAACTCACTGTATGGGGTCTGTGTATACTTGGTATACCTGCAGTAACTCACTGTATGGGGTCTGTGTATACTTGGTATACCTGCAGTAACTCACTGTATGGGGTCTGTGTATACTTGGTATACCTGCAGTAACTCACTGTATGGGGTTTGTGTATACTTGGTATACCTGCAGTAACTCACTGTATGGGGTCTGTGTATACTTGGTATACCTGCAGTAACTCACTGTATGGGGTCTGTGTATACTTGGTATACCTGCAGTAACTCACTGTATGGGGTCTGTGTATACTTGGTATACCTGCAGTAACTCACTGTATGGGGTTTGTGTATACTTGGTATACCTGCAGTAACTCACTGTATGGGGTCTGTGTATACTTGGTATACCTGCAGTAACTCACTGTATGGGGTTTGTGTATACTTGGTATACCTGCAGTAACTCACTGTATGGGGTCTGTGTATACTTGGTATACCTGCAGTAACTCACTGTATGGGGTTTGTGTATACTTGGTATACCTGCAGTAACTCACTGTATGGGGTCTGTGTATACTTGGTATACCTGCAGTAACTCACTGTATGGGGTTTGTGTATACTTGGTATACCTGCAGTAACTCACTGTATGGGGTCTGTGTATACTTGGTATACCTGCAGTAACTCACTGTATGGGGTTTGTGTATACTTGGTATACCTGCAGTAACTCACTGTATGGGGTCTGTGTATACTTGGTATACCTGCAGTAACTCACTGTATGGGGTTTGTGTATACTTGGTATACCTGCAGTAACTCACTGTATGGGGTCTGTGTATACTTGGTATACCTGCATTAACTCACTGTATGGGGTCTGTGTATACTTGGTATACCTGCATTAACTCACTGTATGGGGTCTGTGTATACTTGGTATACCTGCAGTAACTCACTGTATGGGGTCTGTGTATACTTGGTATACCTGCAGTAACTCACTGCCCCGTCCCTCCATCAGTACACATGTCAGAGTTTTCAAAGCGTTTTCTTTCTGTACTTTTACTTGGGAGACATGGAAGGTCACAGTGTGGAATTAAGGCCATTGATTTTCTGATTGCGTACAGCATGCGGTCTGGGAATATCATATGAATTGGCGTCTCCTTCACCTTCAGCCTCCTGATTACCAGATGGGCTGTCTACACCTCCTGGCCAAGCAGTTCTTCAACTAATCAGCTTTCTGTCTGCTCCACACATTATAGCGGCCTCTCCTCCTGTTTTTTTTATTTGAATTTGTTATTCCTTGTTTGTGAGTTTAGCAATTTCTGGTTGTAGGAGTTTGTTACCACGGCTGGCTGCTGGAGATTGGCACCCGGGGGCTGGCTGCTGGAGATTGGCACCAGGGGAGGGAGGGGGGTGGGCTGGTTGCGGGAGATTGGCACCGGGGGAGGGGGGGGGCAGGCTGCGGGATATTGGCACCCGGGGGCTGGTTGCTTGAGATTGGCACCCGGAGGGGGGGGGGCGGCTGGTTGTGGGAGATTGGCACCCAGGGAGGGGGGTGGGCTGGTTGCGGGAGATTGGCACCGGGGGAGGGGGGGCTGGCTGCGGGAGATTGGCACCCGGGGGCTGGTTGCTTGAGATTGGCACCCGGAGGGGGGGGGGGGCGGCTGGTTGTGGGAGATTGGCACCCGGGGAGGGAGGGAGGGGGGTGGGTTGGTTGCGGGAGATTGGCATGGGGGGGGGGCTGGCTGGCTGCGGCAGATTGGCACCGGGGGAGGGGGGGGGCTGTCTGTGGGAGATTGGCACCGAGGGGGGGCTGGCTGCGCGGGAGATTGGCCGCAGGGAGGTTGGTTCCTCGAGATTGACATGAATTAGATCCCAGTTCTCTGGGAATTTTCATGTAATTAAAGCAGAATGTGTCCTGACTCCTCAATTAAATTCCCTCCCTGGGATCCATCTCGGCATTTAGGAGTTTTTAGGACTTGCATTTTCCCTTCTTCATCCTAGGTTATTTGGGGACTAGTGATAATCTCCAACTTGAAGTCTGTGTCTGGGCCCGTGGCATAGATAGGTGGTCCCACATTCCATGACATTTTTTCTGTTATTTTTCCATTTTTATATTTTTATTGGCTTAGCTAATTCAGATACACCTGAGTTGCATTTTCTGAATGCTAATTTTAGCCTCCAAATCGTGTACATTTCCATAAATATTTTTTCTATCTTGGCTCATATATATCCAATTACATTTACCCTGATACCTGGTTTAATTTTTCTTTTGATGTCCCCTAATCGGACCAATTTTTGGCGCTGTGCGCATTCCTTGCCGCTGGCTTTCATTTTGGTGAGATTATATATAATGTTTTATCTGAGTTTAGCCGTGGATCATTTCCTAGATTATCTCCCACGTGACGCTGGCCGTGGTTTTTGCACATTTCTAATTTTACTAATGTAGTATAACTTTGCCTCCATTTGTACAGTCATTGCTGTGCATGCACCCTAGCCTCCTGACCTCCATTCTCCCCTGTGGGAAGCGTTGGATTGGCTGAGGCCATCAATAATGATGATCTCAGCCACTAGAGGAGTGGCAGCCGTGGCAACACTGGGCCCCCAGGGGAAATAAAGTGAGAGAATCTGTTTAATTGATTAATTTGAGTGGGGAGACATTAATCTAAATAGGTTTCTTAATATGTTTATATTCCCAACATTAGACTGTTCCTTTAAGTAATGAATCTGCTGCCAGAGGTTGGAAATAAAATAAAATGAGCAAGCGTCCGAATGCCCTAGTAGTAATCTTTCTTTAACCCCAAATAAGACTAAACTCTTTCTGTTTTTGATACCATGACTACAACCAGTAAAATCCTGTTCAACCAATCTTGTCTGTCTCTACAGGACCTCGAAGCACTTTCACAAGAGATCGTCCGACTCAGCAAGGAATGTGTTCCAATTCCATAACAATACCAGAACCGTGTCCCGTCCATCACCCGTCCATTCTCTGACTGCACCCTTCACTGTGAATTGGAACAAGTTGCAGCTTTATCATAATCAGAGAAGAATTTACACATTTTATTTCAAATTAACTCATCTGACCCTATAATCACCTTTTCAATTCAGCTTCCCCCTCATCTTCTATCAGTACCCCACCAGACCCCCCCTCTTTCGCTCTCTCTACCCCACCCAGATTCCCCCCACTTTTTCTGTACCCTAACCTGATACCAACCCAGACCCCTTCACTCTGTGTACTCCACCCAGATCCCCCTCTCTCGCGTTCTATACCACACCCATACCCCCTTCTCTATACCGCCACCCAGATCCCCCTCTCTCTGTACCCCACCAAGATCCTCCCCCTCTCTCGCTCTCTTTAACCCACCTTTCTCTGTACCACACCCAGATGCCTCTCTCTCGTGTACCCCAGCAATATCACCACTATCTCTGTACTCCAGCCAGTCCTGTTTCAGTATTACATTTTGTATTTCTGAATGTTACTATCATGACTCCCTCAACAGGCTCAGGGTAAATTTATTTCCATTGTTCTCCATCTATCTCACATTCTCTATCTATCTCACATTCTCTGTGTTGCACCCACATTCCTTAGAATCGCAAACCAGGAGATTAACACTTAGACCGTGTCACAACAAGGTCAAGTGGATCACAGCTAAGAAGACATGGTCGAGTAGAGGAGACAAGGCATGCATGCCACCAGTGAGAAGACAAGGTTGGGCTTCCCACCGACAGGCGCACTAGGTGGAGCTGGAACTCAAACTATTCAATTTATTTCATGCACCGTGACTTGTTTAAAGATTTGTATATATTGTGAAATTCATTCGTATTACAAGGTTTCCAAACTTTTTGAAGATGTAAAGCCATTCCTGATTAAACTAGAAAAACATACGTCTTGGCAACGATTAGTCAACGCCTGGCTGCCCTCTGTTCTTTCTGTACAGTCTGCTAATTATTATGAAATAAATGGCAAATTCTCTGAGAGCTTGTGCCCATATAAATGATGAACAGAACTTGCGATGCCAATCATGCAAATGCGTGGCAATCATGAGAGCCAGTATGCCTGTGTTATGATGTCATGCATGTCATCTGCCAGTCTCGAGCAGTAATCAATATATGTATATGTGACTGGTAATAAAGTGGAACTACCTAGCTTCTTGTGCGGTTTATTTAAAATGTCACATTTAAGCTGCCCGTTGGTAGTATTTGGGTGCAGTGCTCTGATATCTTGCCCCCCAATCTCTACCAGTCTCCTTACAATACTCCTTAAGGTTGGATCCATCACACAGTAACAGAGACTCCAGGTTGGTGCCAGTATTGACTAACTATGGGTCCCAAGCACAGGGTTATTTACTAAGGTGAGAATACAAAGATAATTTCAAACATGAAATCATAATTTTACAAATCAGCTTCTCTGGTGCTGTGCGTTTGGAATACAAAACTATTGTAGACGGTAAGCTGGTTTGAGCCAGGTCCTCATCAGCCTATTTTTCTAATATTTTGGAATTGTCTCATGTATTGTTAAATTACCCCTTTATAATATTGTAACGGGCTGCAGAATAAGTTGGCACTGTACAAATGCTAAACACATAATGCTGTAGTGTCCCTCTACCATAACGTTATATTTCCCTCACACACCGGTGTTGAAACCTCTTTCAGCCCAAGCTCCCTCGGCACTGACTCTGCCTCCTCTGACATTGGCAATGGGGGCGATGGACACTGGACTTGGACCGTTTAATGAGATGAAGTGGTCTGGGAGCCTATAGTGCCATTTAAACAATGCAAGAGTTCCCTGTGCACAAGAGATACAGCAACCCCAGACAATCGTTTCGGCCTTGTTTGGACTTTGTCAGGTGTACCTCATACCCCTCTAGGCACAGTGAATGCAGTGTCCAAAGCTGGGAGACCCTAAGTAAATGCTTTAAAACATAAATAAAGAGAAGATAAGAACAGGCAAATCTCAGCAGCTTTCAAACACGTTTTCCTTATTAGACGTACTCCAATTACATGAGACATCAGCCGATCTGTTTCCAACCAATCACTGACCTCCCCTTACAATACAGATAAGACGAGGACAGCAATTGGACGTGGAATTTATGAAAAGTCCGCGATTCAGATCATCTCTCATTGGCTGCGCTAATCTCTTACCTATTACTGAAGACGATGGTTTGTGGAAAAGGGCAGTTTTCCAGCCGAAATATACAAAACCTTTTTCTCACATTTGGGAAGCATGGAGTTTGGTGTTGTTTTTGTAAGTCTAGTATCTGTCTAGAGACGAAATGGAGGAAATGGCTATTCTGTGCAACGCTCCTTGGACTCCGTGACAGGTTGGTTATATATGAACATGTGGGAAGTATTGTTACCATATCTAATTAGAGTACATCCCAGGAAAGGACTGCCATGGGACAGTACTCTACAAGATCATAATCATACTTCAGCAAACCACAGATTTGTTTTCCAGTTTGCTATTTTTACGATATATTTAATACAATAAGCTGTAATAGAAACATAGAATGTGACGGCAGATAAGAACCCTTCGGCCCATCTAGTCTGCCCAGTTTTCGAAATACTTTCATTAGTCCCTGGCCTTATCTTATAGTTAGGATAGCCTTATGCCTATCCCACGCATGCTTAAACTCCTTTACTGTGTTAACCTCTACCACTTCAGCTGGAAGGCTATTCCATGCATCCACTACACTCTCAGTAAAGTAATACTTCCTGATATTATTTTTAAACCTTTGCCCCTATAATTTAAGACTATGTCCTCTTGTTGTGGTAGTTTTTCTTCTTTTAAATATAGTCTCCTCCTTTACTGTGTTGATTCCCTTTATGTATTTAAATGTTTCTATCATATCCCCCCTGTCTCGTCTTTCCTCCAAGCTATACATGTTAAGATCCTTTAACCTTTCCTGGTAAGTTTTATCCTGCAATCCATGAACCAGTTTAGTAGCCCTTCTCTGAACTCTCTCTAAGGTATCAATATCCTTCTGGAGATACGGTCTCCAGTACTGCGTACAATACACCAAGTGAGGTTGTTACGGTTACTCCCAGGCTAGCTGGAAGCTGGACCGTTTGGATAGTCTGGATCCCTGATGTAGAGAGAGAGGAGAGTCGCTTCAGCTTGTAGACCATAAGAATCCTGTAAGTGTAGAACAATCCCACTAGCTATGGTACAGCTAGGATACCCTTTTGCCCACAAAATGAGTCGAGGCTGCGATTTGAAGGTCAAGCAAGAACTGGCTTTAATGGCACACAGGTATCACTATTTATGCGAAATCTCAGATCCAGGGTGTAACGGACCGTTTCAGTAGACAAGGGGTTAAAATCCGTTTAGGCGATATGCCCCTTTCTGAGAGAGAGGCACAGCTACTGCAGAACACCACACTCCCGAACTGGATACAAAATAGCACTCCAAACTGGAACCTCACGAATAGCTGCTAGCAGACGAACAGGAAAAGCTCCCAAGCGGCTTACACTCCTGGCAGTCAGTCCCTATCAGCATACAGTGAATCCCCCCAAGAACGAGACGAGGCTCCGTGTTGAGGGTCAAGCAGTGGTCTGAGGTGCTGGCACACCCAGCCTGGTTTTTATTACAAGTGAACACATACAGGCCACACCCAGGGGGAGGCATAAAATAACCAATAGTATCAGGGGTGCAACCCACACATCCCCTCCCCTTAGTGTGACACATAATCCCATTATACATACAGTTAAAACATACTTTTTACCCAACTTTCATAACTCTAAAACCATACATCACATTCACATAAAAATCCATATCCACAATCAATCCATTCAGGGGAACAACATATTAAAAATTGGCATGAATCAGACCAGGGGTTCAAAAGTTAGTAAAGTATCTTTTAAAACCCCTGGCAGCATGGCAAAAAAACATCCCCACAATGCATCCTGGTTTCATCCCTTCTGCCCTGGAGATAATTGGAGAAGTAATCCAATTATCCAGGACTAGAGGCAGACTCCATTAACCACATGGTTGCAAAACAACATAAAATACTTTAAAATACATAAAGTCACATTTTACACACAACACACAGACATTTCACATATCCCCAGATAGGTCAGGTCTGAGTGAATATTATTAGGTGAATGGCACTCAGACCAACCGAATACAGTTTAATCGCCATAGAGCCAAAGTCTTTAATCACACGAATAGGCTCCATGGCATAGCTATCTGGGTTACCACAGCTCACACAGGGCAAGCACCAAATGACCCACTGTATTTAAAGGGCCAGAATGAGTGACATACACTCTGGTATGGCCGAATACTGTTTTTAAAGGGCCCAATCTCCCAGGGCCATAGTCCAAAGGCAGCAGGCGGGCAGCCAGGCTTCTCCAATGCAATGTGGCGAGATTGCTCTTGTCACATCTCTCCCCTTTTCCAAACAGACTAACAGGGTATCTGACCTCCTGCCGGTCAGTGCCCTTGTTAGTCCAGCAGCCCACCCACAAAACAGAAACAGCAGTACAGCCCACCCACAATAACTGGTTACTACACCTGGGTAGAGGAGAAATTTGTCCATGTCCAGGTGCCTCACCATGACTGTGTGGGGGCTGGTAGGCTGCCTTGGTGGGTTGCTGAGTGGGCAGAGACCAGCGGTACTCTGCCCTGATGCCAGCACTACCACGGGAGTAGTCTGGTTGAAGCCTGGTTGCTGGAGACCGACTGTCTCCCCTTTAGCTGCACTGCTCTGCTGCTGGAGACCGACTGTCTCCCCTTTAGTTACACAGCTCTGTTGCTGGAGACCGACTGTCTCCCCTTTGGTTAAACAGCCCTGTCGTGGGGGGGCAGGACCGACCATCCCTACCCCCTGTGTGGTAAGTGCAGAGACCACGGTCCCATCTGCACCGGTGGGGGGATTACAGTCTCCCCCTGGTACCTTAAGCTGCCGCTGGGGAGAGGGGGTAACAGGCTCCTCTCCCAATAGAACACTCTGCCGCTGGGGAAAGGAGACTGGGCTCTCTATTCCCTGCACATTACGGATCCGCCGCTGGGGAGAGGTGGTAGCAAGCTCCTCTCCCATACATACTTTCCGCCTTTGTGGAGGGAGACCGACTGTCTCTCCTCCCAATACAGTGTCCTGCTGCTGGGGAAAGGAGACTGGGCTCTCTATTCCCTGCTGGACACTCTGCCGCTGGGGAAAGGAGACTGGGCTCTCTATTCCCTGCACATCAATGATCCGCCGCTGGGGAGAGGTGGTAGCAAGCTCCTCTCCCATACATACTTTCCGCCTTTGTGGAGTGAGACCGACTGTCTCTCCTCCCAATACAGTGTACTGCTGCTGGGGAAAGGAGACTGGGCTCTCTATTCCCTGCACATCAATGATCCGCCGCTGGGGAGAGGTGGTAGCAAGCTCCTCTCCCATACATACTTCCATCCTCTGTGGAGGGAGACCGACTGTCTCTTCTCCCAATACAGTGTCCTGCTGCTGGGGAAAGGGGACTGGGCTCTCTATTCCCTGCTGGACACTCTGCTGCTGGGGAAAGGAGACTGGGCTCTCTATTCCCAAAAAATCACGCTGCTGCTGGGGGGTAGGACCAACTACCTCTGCCCCCTGTAACTCAGCCTGCCGCTGGGGAGGGAGGACGCTGCTCTCCTCTCCCTGCACTTCACACTGCCTTCCCGGCATATCACTCTGCTGTTGGGGGGTAGGACCAACTACCTCTGCCCCCTGTAACTCAGCCTGCCGCTGGGGAATGGAGACTGGGCTCCCAATTCCCTGCAGGACCGGTGGAGAGACCTCGGTCCCATCTCTACCGGCCACCTGGGGTTCTTCCCAGCAAATCTCCACAATATCTTCCCAGCGGAATGGGTCTGGATCTGGGTCTGTCACTTTACTGTCCTGCTGAGCCTTCCCAATGGAGTGGAAGAGATCTCGGTAGTCCTGCTCCAGTTCCCACTCCATGGTTGCTAGGTGAAGCAGGTCTTGCCCTACCTCATGGGGGTCATCCCAGTCATGCCTAGCCTCCCTTGTGTAGAAAATATCCTGAAGTCTGGTCTGCGCAGGGCTCCCGAAGTCCGTCTCTGCAAAGGACTCCCATAACAAGCCAGGACCATCAAACTCCTCTCCCTCTGGCTTGTCATGCTCGGCTGTCCAGGGTATATACTGTGCCATATACCACCAGAGTGCCTGGTAGGCATCTTCCAGCCAAATCTCCTGCCATACTCGGAGCTCCAATTCCTTCACCCATTCCTCCAGGGGCTGCTCTCCCAGGAAGGGCATCCGCAGGGCCACTTGCTTCTGCAACCGCTGCTCTTCACTGGGGAGACTCTCACCCCGCTGGTATTGTACATCCAGGGCCTGGTACCAGATGCTTTTCCTTAATGCATCCCGGCGATCCAGGTCCTCCTCCTCGTATAACACTGCTGGTTCCATTCTGTTGCTTTTAGAGTCGCTGTACTGGGACATGTGTTGCCCCCACTTGTAAATCCAAAGAAATGGTGTTTCCTGTAGCTGTCCTTCTGGCTGTAGGAACGATCCCACCGCTTGCCACCAATTGTAACGGACCGTTTCAGTAGACAAGGGGTTAAAATCCGTTTAGGCGATATGCCCCTTTCTGAGAGAGAGGCTGTAACGGATCACCTGGCACCCCGACTTGGTACCTCCGTTAATGGATGCTCCTAGTGCTTCCTGAGGACTCCAAGCACTCTGGCAGACACCATAATCACCGAATCCGAGAAACCTTTAAATTCTCCCAAGCGTATGAATGATGTAGACCATTGAATAGGAACCATACGAATAGACTTGTACTCCTAGCAGTCAACTGGAACAGCATACAATAAATCCTTCCCCCAATAATGAGACGACACATCACTTTGAGGGTAAAACAGGAACTCTGGACTGGCTCATCCAGCCTGGCTTTTATTTCCAACTCACACATACAGGCCACACCCAGGGGGAGGCATAAAAGAACCAATGACATAGATGTTACCTCCCACACATCCCCTCCCCTTAGTGTGACACATAATCCCATTATTCATACAGTTTAAAATATACTTTTTACACAATATTTATAACTTCAAAACCATACATCACATTCACACAAAATTACATATCCACAATCAATCCATTCAGGGGAACAACATATTAAAAAATGGCATGGATCAGACCAGGGGTTCAAAAGTTACTAAAAGTATCTTTTAAAACCCCTAGCTTTCCAGGGCCTTCTCTGTGCTGGAGAAGTAATCCAATTATCTCCCAGCACAGAGACAGACTCCATTAAGCACATGGGGACACAAAGACAGTAAAACACTTTAAAATACATAAATTCACCTTTTACACATAACACACAGACATTTCACCTATCCCCAGATAGCTGGGATCTGCGCGCACAAAACTACCGAAAAGCGCGCAGATCCTACTCACACAGTACAATTGCCATGGAGCTAAAGTCTTTCCCATAGTCTTTCATTATGAATAGGCTCCATGGTATAGCTATCTGGGGTATCACATTCCCATAAAGTCTGGTCCATAGTCCAAAGGCAAGAGGCGGGCAATCGGCCCCCTCCAAGGACACGTGGCGAGGTCGGTTTCGCCACAATCCCAAAAAGTCCCAATATGTCCATCGATGATTTAAAAGGGCCAGTTGCAGCAATATAAAGTACAATATGCCCCAAATAACCCAGGGGCCATAGTCAGCAGGTAGGAGGCTAGCAAACAGGCTTCTCCAGGGCCCAGTGGCGAGGTTGGTTTCGCCACATTTCTCCCCTTTTCCAAACAGACTAACAGGGTACCTGACCTCTTGCCGGTCAGTGCCCTTGTTAGTCCAGCAGCCCACCCACAAGACAGAAACAGCAGTACAGCCCACCCGCAATAAATGGTTGCTACACCTGGGTAAGGGAGAATCTTGTCCATGTCCAGGTGCCTTACCACGGCTGTGTGGGGGACTGGTAGGCTGCCTTGGTGGGTTGCTGAGGGGGCAGAGACCAGCGGTACTCTGTCCTGGTGCCAGCACTACCACGGGAGTAGTCTGGTTGGAGCCTGGTTGCTGGAGACCGACTGTCTCCTCTTTAGTTGCACAGCTCTGCTGCTGGAGACCGACTGTCTCCCCTTTGGATACATAGCTCCGCTGTTGGAGGGGGAGACAGACTGTCTCCCCTTTGGCTAAGCAGCCTTGTTGCTGGGGGACAGGACTGACTGTCCTTACCCCCTGTGCTGTAGGTGCAGAGACCACAGTCCCATCTGCACAGTTGTGGGGCTTACAGTCTCCCCCTGGTACATTAAGCTGCCGCTGGGGAGAGGTGGTAACCAGCTCCTCTCCCATTAGAACACTCTGCCGCTGGGGAGAGGTGGTAACAATCTCCTCTCCCATGCATACTTTCAGTCTTTGTGGAGGGAGACCGACTGTCTCTCCTCCCAATGCAGTGTCCTGCTGCTGGGGAAAGGAGACTGGGCTCTCTATTCCCTGCTGGACACTCTGCCGCTGGGGAAAGGAGACTGGGCTCCCAATTCCCAACAAATCACACTGCCGCTGGGGAGGGAGGACAGCCCCTTCAGCTCCCTGTAACTTGGGCGCAGAGACCACGGTCCCATCTGCGCTGGTGTGGGGCTTACTGTCTCCCCTTGGTGAGCTGCGCTGCCGCTGGGGAGAGGGAATAACAAACTCCTCTCCCTTACACACCTTCAGCCGCTGGGGAGAGGGGATAACAGGCTCCTCTCCCTGCACCGTAGACTGCCGCTGGGGAGCAAGAACGGCACCTTCAGCTCCCTGTAACGCACACTGCCGCTGGGGATCTGGGCCGACTGCCCAGCATCCCTGTAGGGCCGGTAGAGAGACCGCAATCCCATCTCCACCTGCCATCTGTGGGTCTTCCCAGGACCAATCCGTGAGGCCCCTCAACATTTGTGAGTAAGGGCCAGGGCCACCTGCCTCCCCACCTGGCAACTCTGGCTGCTGCTGGGGATCTGGGCCGGCTGCCCAGCATCCCGGTGGGCCCGGTGGAGAGACCCTGGTCCCATCTCTACCTGCCTGTTGTGGTTCCTCACAGGACCAGTCTATGAGGATCCCCACTTTGGGTTCCTCCCGCCGCCTCAGGGAAAGACGGCTAACCTCCTCGGATGCAGCCTCTACTCGGCTGCTGTAACGCTCCTGCTGCTGAGCATACTTCCTCTCTTTCGCCAACCGGAATTCTCGGTCCAGCCTTGTGTTTCGCTCAGCCATGACCTGGTTCCAGATCACCCGGCGTGTCTCCATGGGTATATCATCCCCATACTCGGCCACTCGCTGCCTCACCTCGGCCAGCCAATCATCTCCAGAGCCAGAACCTTCCATACTTGTCTGCTCCCAGGGGCGCTGCACGACTGCTAGCGTTGCCCTCAATTTGTAAATCCAAACAGTGTCTCTGAGCTGCTTTACCTCGCACTAGGACGCCATCCCACCGCTGCCACCAATGTAACGGATCACCTGGCACCCCGACTTGGTACCTCCGTTAATGGATGCTCCTAGTGCTTCCTGAGGACTCCAAGCACTCTGGCAGACACCATAATCACCGAATCCGAGAAACCTTTAAATTCTCCCAAGCGTATGAATGATGTAGACCATTGAATAGGAACCATACGAATAGGCTTGTACTCCTAGCAGTCAACTGGAACAGCATACAATAAATCCTTCCCCCAATAATGAGACGACACATCACTTTGAGGGTAAAACAGGAACTCTGGACTGGCTCATCCAGCCTGGCTTTTATTTCCAACTCACACATACAGGCCACACCCAGGGGGAGGCATAAAAGAACCAATGACATAGATGTTACCTCCCACACATCCCCTCCCCTTAGTGTGACACATAATCCCATTATTCATACAGTTTAAAATATACTTTTTACACAATATTTATAACTTCAAAACCATACATCACATTCACACAAAATTACATATCCACAATCAATCCATTCAGGGGAACAACATATTAAAAAATGGCATGGATCAGACCAGGGGTTCAAAAGTTACTAAAAGTATCTTTTAAAACCCCTAGCTTTCCAGGGCCTTCTCTGTGCTGGAGAAGTAATCCAATTATCTCCCAGCACAGAGACAGACTCCATTAAGCACATGGGGACACAAAGACAGTAAAACACTTTAAAATACATAAATTCACCTTTTACACATAACACACAGACATTTCACCTATCCCCAGATAGCTGGGATCTGCGCGCACAAAACTACCGAATAGCGCGCAGATCCTACTCACACAGTACAATTGCCATGGAGCTAAAGTCTTTCCCATAGTCTTTCATTATGAATAGGCTCCATGGTATAGCTATCTGGGGTATCACATTCCCATAAAGTCTGGTCCATAGTCCAAAGGCAAGAGGCGGGCAATCGGCCCCCTCCAAGGACACGTGGCGAGGTCGGTTTCGCCACAATCCCAAAAAGTCCCAATATGTCCATCGATGATTTAAAAGGGCCAGTTGCAGCAATATAAAGTACAATATGCCCCAAATAACCCAGGGGCCATAGTCAGCAGGTAGGAGGCTAGCAAACAGGCTTCTCCAGGGCCCAGTGGCGAGGTTGGTTTCGCCACAGAGGCACAGCTACTGCAGAACACCACACTCCCGAACTGGATACAAAATAGCACTCCAAACTGGAACCTCACGAATAGCTGCTAGCAGACGAACAGGAAAAGCTCCCAAGCGGCTTACACTCCTGGCAGTCAGTCCCTATCAGCATACAGTGAATCCCCCCAAGAACGAGACGAGGCTCCGTGTTGAGGGTCAAGCAGTGGTCTGAGGTGCTGGCACACCCAGCCTGGTTTTTATTACAAGTGAACACATACAGGCCACACCCAGGGGGAGGCATAAAATAACCAATAGTATCAGGGGTGCAACCCACACATCCCCTCCCCTTAGTGTGACACATAATCCCATTATACATACAGTTAAAACATACTTTTTACCCAACTTTCATAACTCTAAAACCATACATCACATTCACATAAAAATCCATATCCACGATCAATCCATTCAGGGGAACAACATATTAAAAATTGGCATGAATCAGACCAGGGGTTAAAAAGTTAGTAAAGTATCTTTTAAAACCCCTGGCAGCATGGCAAAAAAACATCCCCACAATGCATCCTGGTTTCATCCCTTCTGCCCTGGAGATAATTGGAGAAGTAATCCAATTATCCAGGACTAGAGGCAGACTCCATTAACCACATGGTTGCAAAACAACATAAAACACTTTAAAATACATAAAGTCACATTTTACACACAACACACAGACATTTCACATATCCCCAGATAGGTCAGGTCTGAGTGAACATTATTAGGTGAATGGCACTCAGACCAACCGAATACAGTTTAATCGCCATAGAGCCAAAGTCTTTAATCACACGAATAGGCTCCATGGCATAGCTATCTGGGTTACCACAGCTCACACAGGGCAAGCACCAAATGACCCACTGTATTTAAAGGGCCAGAATGAGTGACATACACTCTGGTATGGCCGAATACTGTTTTTAAAGGGCCCAATCTCCCAGGGCCATAGTCCAAAGGCAACAGGCGGGCAGCCAGGCTTCTCCAATGCAATGTGGCGAGATTGCTCTTGTCACACAGGGACAGCCCCCTCTGGACCTGATGGGATACAGGGAAAATACAAGTAGTTAACCAATAAGAACACAATGTATCTTTTGAAATTGTTACTGCTCGTAGGGTGGTCGGCCGTTCGGGTATTGGAAAGGTAACTGGGGGGTCCAGGGACCGGGTGGTCCGTTGTTCGTATAACGAATGAGTAGCAGGCAATCAGTTCGGGAGTTGGAGTACAAAATTGCAGTACTGAAGGTTGTGTGTGAAACATAGGGAAGGCAACGTTGTAACTGTCTGTAGCGGTTTCGTAACAGTCCCCATTCCCTGTATGATGCAGTGAGGTGGTCCCCATTCCTTGTATAATGCAGTGAGGTGGTCCCCATTCCCAGTATGATGCAGTGAGGTGGTCCCCTGTCGCGAAAGTACGGCCTCTACATGCCTCAGGTGTTCTCCCCATGTTTCGCTATAGATCGCAATGTCGTCCAGGTACGCGCAAGCGAAGTCCTGGAAGCCATCAAGGAGCCTATCTACCAAGCGTTGAAATGTAGCTGGGGCGTTCTTCATCCCAAATGGCATGACCTTAAATTGGTACAAGCCAAACGGGGTGACGAATGCCGACTTGGGGATAGCCTCCTTGGCCAGGGGAATCTGCCAGTACCCCTTGCATAAATCAATGGTGGTCAGATATCGCCCCCTGGCAATGCGGTCTAATAGTTCATGCACTCTGGGCATGGGGTATGTATCGGTCACTGTATGGTCATTGAGTCGCCTATAATCTACACAAAATCTGGTAGCTCCGTCCTTTTTGGGCACTAGGACTACTGGTTGAGCCCAGGGGCTGTCGGATGGCTCTATGACCCCCAGTCTCAACATCTCCTGTATTTCCTTTTTCATTTCCTCCTTGACTGCTTCAGGGATTCTGTATGGGGTCTGTCTAAGAGGGGTTTGCCCTGGGGTTTCTACGTAGTGGGTCGCTAGCATGGTGTATCCTGGTTCCTGGGAGAACATTAATCTCTTTTCCGTTATTAACTGTCTAAGCTGACCCTTTTCCGCTGAGTTTAAGCGCTCCCCTAGTTGCACCGTACTAAGCAAGCTATGGGGTCCGGTGGGTGCTAAAAGGTCTGGGATGGGTAGGCTATCGGGGTCCTCTGAAGCAGGGACGCATATAGCGGCAATATCCTGTGGCCTCTCTTGATACTCTTTAAGTAAGTTAACATGGAAGGATTTCTGAATCCTTTCATCCTTGCTGCTGGCAATCACATAAGTAGTGTCGCAGACTTGCGCTACTACTTTGTAAGGGCCCTGCCAAGAGGTCTGGAGCTTATTCCCCTTTACCGGTCTAAGTACCAGAACCTTCTGTCCCACCTGGAATGTTCTCTGTCGGGCTCCCCGATCGTAGCAACGTTTCTGTCGACCCTGGACCGCATGGAGATGGTCCCGTGCCATCCGGGCTAACTGCTCCATGCGGTCCCGCATCTCCAGAACATATGGCACAATGGGGACCCCCTCGTGTTCCATCTCTCTTTCCCAGTGCTCCCGGATGAGGTCGAGGGGTCCTTCCGTAGAGCAGTTCGAACGGAGAGAACCCAGTGGATTCCTGCGGTACCTCTCGGTATGCAAACAAGAGGTGCGGCAAGAACCGCTCACAGTCTCTGTATTCCGCTGTAAAGGTCCGCAGTAACTGCTTCAGGGTACCATTAAAGCGTTCACAGAGACCGTTAGTCTGGGGGTGGTATGGCGATCTGAGGAGGGTCTTAATACCGCAGACCTTCCATAACTGTTGGGTTAGATCTGCGGTAAACTGTGTCCCTCTGTCAGACAATATTTCTTGTGGGAATCCCACTCTTGTGAATATCCCAACTAGAGCACTGGCGACAGTGTCAGCCTGGATATTCGTCAGAGCGACGGCTTCCGGGTAGCGGGTAGCGTAGTCCACCACGGTAAGGATATATTTCTTACCGGATGGGCTGGGGTTTGGTAGGAGTCCTACCAGGTCGACTGCCACCCTGCTAAATGGTTCCTCGATTACTGGCATCGGTGACAGTCAAGCTTTAGGGTGATCCCCTTTCTTCCCTACTCGTTGGCATATGTCGCATGCAGTGCAGTAGCGCCGCACATCCTTTGAGATCCCCGGCCAAAAGAAGGTCTGGGTGATCCGGTAGGCGGTGCGGTTACCCCCCAAATGTCCTGCCAAGGGGATATCATGGCCAATTCGGAGAAGTTCCAACCGGTACTTTCTGGGTACCACTAGTTGGCGCTTCTGTGAAGGGGCACAGCCTCTCTTCCTACCTTCGGTCAGTCGATATAACCTGTCATTCTCCCATACAAAGCATTCCTGCTCATCCCCCCCACTGTCAGCTATCTCACGGTATTTCTGGAGGGTTGGGTCCTCCTCCCATACTCCTCTGGGGTGTCCCAAGCTAGAGGTTTCTCTATCGTAGGGCATCTAAGGGTCTGTTTTTGGTTTACCTGGGTCTCCCGTCCTGTTGTGGGGTCGTCTGCAAGACGGCTCTGGGCTCGGGTGGTCATGGGGCAAGCTGCATCTGTGGTGGGCAAGTAGGCCGAAGTCATGGGGCCAATATTGTTGCCCAATATGACTTCAGCAGGCAGGTTGTCCATGATGCCCACAGTGGTCTTTCCGGACCCGACCCCCCAGTCCAAGTGCAGCCGGGCTGTGGGTAAACGGAATACAGCTCCTCCTGCTACACGGACAGCAACTGTGTGTTTGGACAGATGCTCTGGTTTCACCAAATGTCGTTGCATCAAGGTAATGGTAGCTCCGGTATCTCTCAAGCCTTGAGCTACTTGTCCATTTACTCGTACTTCCTGACGATGATGCTGACGGTTATCTGGGGATGCGGCTTTTATCGGGTCTGCCTCATATAAGATGCCCAAGCATTCCTCTGGGCCCATCTCAGTCTCCAGGCAGTGGGCAGCACGTAGGGTGTTGTTCTCTGCAGTGGGCGGGGTGCGCCTCCAATTATTAGCGGCCGACCCCAAAGGGCAGTAACGGGCAATATGTCCAAGGTTGTTGCACCGGTGACAAGTCACTCTAGACGAGTCCCGGGGGTAGTTGTTGGACCCTTGAGGACAAGATGGCCCTGGGGGTATGGGAGCACGGAACGCCGGGCGAGGGGTGGCGGCTGGGGTACGTGGTTCCACTTTGTTAGCTGGCCTTGGGGTACCCTGGCTCACTCTCCTAGTTTCGGCGTACTCGTCCGCAAGCCGAGCTGCCTCGCTTAGGTTGTTGGGTCGCCGGTCCCTTACCCAATCCTGCAGGTCGGCAGATAAACCTTGGAAACAGTGTTCTAATAAGAATAGCTGCAGTACTTCCCGCCGGTGTTGGCGTTGCACCCTCGTACCCAGTGTGATGCCACCCGCTGTAACTTATTAGCCCATTCCATGTGGGAGTCCACAACCTTTTTCTTGGACTCCCGGAAGCGACGGCGGTAGGTTTCTGGGGTTACGGCATATCGGGTTAGCAGCGCCTCTTTAACTCGCTGGTATTGTAAGATATCCTCTGGAGCGAGAGCCCGAAAGGCTTCATTGGCTTTGCCCGACAATTTCCCAGACAAAATAGTGACCCATTGCTCTGGGGGTACCTGATGTAGCGAGCACTGTCGCTCAAAATCTGCTAAATATCCATCAATTTCCTCTTCATTCTCAACAAAGGCTTTAAATGCCGTAAAGGGTACCTTCTTTGCTGCGGTAGTTGGAGGGGGAGTATGAACTGTCTGTGGAACGGGTTGTCTTGCCCTTTCCAGTTCAATTTCGTGTCCCCTTTTCTCCCGAATTGCTGTTCTTACTTCCAAGAACAAACGCTCAATCAGTTCCACTGATGTTGCTGGATACATGGCCAATCTCCTCTGGACAATATTAGTAATTTCCTCCTCCTCGCTGACAGGTGCAAGGGGCTCAGTTACTTCCATGGATCTATCCATTTCGTCCAGCTTCAGCTACCACGACTCTCCAATAAATCTTTCAGTGAGGGTCTTTTTAGCCTGGCGTACTGAGACTCCATTCAGCACTTGCTCTTTGGATAAAAGGACCATCCCACCGCTGCCAACCAATGTAATGGCTACCCTGGTAGTGAGAGGGTATCGCCCGTTGGAGACGTCCTTTTCCCGGCAAGTCGCTGTGTAGAAGTAGAGCTAGTATAATCCCATCCACAAGATCCAGGGGGAGAGTCAGGTTCAGCTGTAGAAAAAGGCAAGGTAATAATCCAATACAATCCCCTTCCAAGAACGAGACGAGGCTACGTTTTGAAGGGTCAAGAAGAACTGAGTGCTGGTACACCCAGCCTGGTTTTTATTACAGTTGTGCACATACAGAACACACCCAGGGGGAGGTATAAAATGACCAATCAAATAACAGTACAACCCACACATTCCCTCCCCTCAGATAAACAGTTAACGTAATTATTATACACACATTTTTACCTGAGTTTTGGATGTACCCCAAATACTTGGGGTACATCCCTAAATTCAGTATCCCCAGATAGCCCTAGTCTAGGGGAACCACATATTTAAAAATCAGCCCATTCGGATAAACGGTTCGGGAGTTATTGAGCTCCAAAGTTTTGACCGACCGCACAGACCTACTAGCCGAAAATAGTTCCATAAGTTTTGGCCTTGCGGTCAGTCCTCGTTCGTGCGGTAAAAAGGCACGAAAATCTTGCCATCCATTCAGTTCTCGATGGTCGCTAGAATCCCCATAGTCTATTAAGTCTTTCTACCGAACAGCAGGGTGTTCGGTAGTTTTGGCACGAATCCCCGGTGCTATGGAGGTCTCAGCGGTATTCGCCTGTTCGCATATCCGTTTTTAGTTCCAGAGGATTGCTGACAAACACCGCTGTTCGTGCGCAAGATGGCCGCGAACACGTGTAAAGTCCCGAAATGGCGGCCACCTATATTTTACACAAAGGATTCGTGCTGAACCATGCGAACGGCTGAAATAGAGCTGGGAGGTAAAATATCCCTTAATTACCAGCCGGGTGGTCCGGTATTCGGTCTTTTACAACATTAAATACGAATTATTCCACATGAACCAGGTCATTCTAAGGTTCTGTTACAGTTCCCATTCCCAGTATGATGCAGTGAGGTGGTCCCCCCATTCCCAGTATGATGCAGTGAGGTGGTTCCCATTCCCAGTATGATGCAGTGAGGTGGTCTCCATTCCCAGTATGATGCAGTGAGTTGGTCCCCATTCCCAGTATGATGCAGTGAGGTGGTCCCCCATTCCCAGTATGATGCAGTGAGGTGGTCCCCCATTCCCTGTATGATGCAGTGAGGTGGTCTCCCATTCCCTGTATGATGCAGTGAGGTGGTCTCCCATTCCCTGTATAATGTAGTGAGGTGGTCTCCCATTCCCAGTATGATGCAGTGAGGTGGTCCCCCATTCCCTGTATAATGTAGTGAGGTGGTCCAACATTCCTTGTATGATGCAGTGAGGTGGTACCCCATTCCAAGCATGATGCAGTGAGGTGGTCCCTATTCCCTGTATGATGCAGTGAGGTGGTCCCCTATTCCCTGTATGATGCAGTGAGTTGGTCCCCCATTCCCAATATGATGCAGTGAGGTGGTCCCCCATTCCCAGTATGATGCAGTGAAGTGGTCCCCATTCCAAGCATGATGCAGTGAGGTGGTCCCCCATTCCCAGTATGATGCAGTGAGGTGGTCCCCATTCCAAGCATGATGCAGTGAGGTGGTCCCCCATACCAAGTATGATGCAGTGAGGTGGTCCCCCATTCCCAGTATGATGCAGTGAGGTGGTCCCCATTCCCAGTATGATGCAGTAAGGTGGTCCCCCATTCCCTGTATGATGCAGTGAGCTGGTCCCCCATTCCCAGTATGATGCAGTGATGTGGTCCCCAATTCCCTGCATGATGCAGTGAGGTGGTCCCCCATTCCCTGTATGATGCAGTGAGGTGGTCCCCCATTCCCTGTATGATGCAGTGAGGTGGTCCCCCATTCCCTGTATGATGCAGTGAGGTGGTCCCCCATTCCCTGTATGATGCAGTGAGGTGGTCCCCCATTCCCTGTATGATGCGTGAGGTGGTCCCCCATTCCCAGTATGATGCAGTGAGGTGGTCCCCCATTCCCAGTATGATGTAGTGAGGTGGTCCCCCATTCCCAGTATGATGCAATGAGCTGGTCCTTCTATTCCCAGTATGATGCAGTGAGGTGGTCCACCATTCCCTGTATGATGCAGTGAGGTGGTCTCCCATTCCCTGTATGATGCAGTGAGGTGGTCTCCCATTCCCTGTATGATGCAGTGAGGTGGTCCCCCATTCCCTGTATGATGCAGTGAGGTGGTCCCCCATTCCCTGTATGATGCAGTGAGGTGGTCACCCATTCCCTGTATGATGCAGTGAGGTGGACCCCATTCCCAGTATGATGCAGTGAGATGGTCCCCATTCCAAGCATGATGCAGTGAGGTGGTCCCCCATTCCCTGTATGATGCAGTGAGGTGGTCCCCCATTCCCAGTATGATGCTGTGAGGTGGTCCCCATTCCCAGTATGATGCAGTGAGGTGGTCCCCCCATTCCCAGTATGATGCAGTGAGCTGGTCCCCCCATTCCCTGTATGATGCAGTGAGGTGGTCCCCCATTCCCTGTATGATGCAGTGAGGTGTTCCCCCATTCCCTGTATGATGCAGTGAGGTGGTCCCCATTCCCTGTATGATGCAGTGAGGTGGTCCCCCATTCCCTGTATGATGCAGTGAGGTGGTCCCCCATTTCCTGTATGATGCAGTGAGGTGGTCCCCCATTCCCTGTATGATGCAGTGAGGTGGTCCCCAATTCCCTGTATGATGCAGTAAGGTGGTCCCCCATTCCCTGTATGATGCAGTGAGCTGGTCCCCCCATTCCCTGTATGATGCAGTGAGGTGTTCCCCCATTCCCTGTATGATGCAGTGAAGTGGTCCCCCCATTCCCTGTATGATGCAGTGAGTTGGTCCCCCATTCCCTGTATGATGCAGTGAGGTTGTCCCCCATTCCCTGTATGATGTAGTGAGGTGGTCCCCCATTCCCAGTATGATGCAGTGAGCTGGTCCCCCTATTCCCTGTATGATGCAGTGAGGTGGCCCCCCATTCCCAGTATGATGCAGTGAGGTGGTCCACCATTCCCTGTATGATGCAGTGAGGTGGTCCCCCATTCCCTGTATGATGCAGTGAGGTGGACCCCATTCCCAGTATGATGCAGTGAGGTGGTCCCCATTCCAAGCATGATGCAGTGAGGTGGTCCCCCATTCCCTGTATGATGCAGTGAGGTGGTCCCCCATTCCCAGTATGATGCTGTGAGGTGGTCCCCCCATTCCCAGCATGATGCAGTGAGGTGGTCCCCCATTCCCAGTATGATGCTGTGAGGTGGTCCCCCCATTCCCAGCATGATGCAGTGAGGTTGTCCCCCATTCCAAGCATGATGCAGTGAGGTGGTCCCCCATTCCCTGTATGATGCAGTGAGGTGGTCCCCCATTCCCAGTATGATGCTGTGAGGTGGTCCCCATTCCCAGTATGATGCAGTGAGGTGGTCCCCCCATTCCCAGTATGATGCAGTGAGCTGGTCCCCCCATTCCCTGTATGATGCAGTGAGGTGGTCCCCCATTCCCTGTATGATGCAGTGAGGTGGTCCCCCATTCCCTGTATGATGCAGTGAGGTGGTCCCCATTCCCTGTATGATGCAGTGAGGTGGTCCCCCATTCCCTGTATGATGCAGTGAGGTGGTCCCCCATTTCCTGTATGATGCAGTGAGGTGGTCCCCCATTCCCTGTATGATGCAGTGAGGTGGTCCCCAATTCCCTGTATGATGCAGTAAGGTGGTCCCCCATTCCCTGTATGATGCAGTGAGCTGGTCCCCCCATTCCCTGTATGATGCAGTGAGGTGTTCCCCCATTCCCTGTATGATGCAGTGAAGTGGTCCCCCCATTCCCTGTATGATGCAGTGAGTTGGTCCCCCATTCCCTGTATGATGCAGTGAGGTTGTCCCCCATTCCCTGTATGATGTAGTGAGGTGGTCCCCCATTCCCAGTATGATGCAGTGAGCTGGTCCCCCTATTCCCTGTATGATGCAGTGAGGTGGCCCCCCATTCCCAGTATGATGCAGTGAGGTGGTCCACCATTCCCTGTATGATGCAGTGAGGTGGTCCCCCATTCCCTGTATGATGCAGTGAGGTGGACCCCATTCCCAGTATGATGCAGTGAGGTGGTCCCCATTCCAAGCATGATGCAGTGAGGTGGTCCCCCATTCCCTGTATGATGCAGTGAGGTGGTCCCCCATTCCCAGTATGATGCTGTGAGGTGGTCCCCCCATTCCCAGCATGATGCAGTGAGGTGGTCCCCCATTCCCAGTATGATGCAGTAAGGTGGTCCCCCCATTCCCAGTATGATGCAGTGAGGTGGTCCCCCATTCCCAGTATGATGCAGTGAGATGGTCCCCATTCCAAGCATGATGCAGTGAGGTGGTCCCCCATTCCCTGTATGATGCAGTGAGGTGGTCCCCCATTCCCAGTATGATGCTGTGAGGTGGTCCCCATTCCCAGTATGATGCAGTGAGGTGGTCCCCCCATTCCCAGTATGATGCAGTGAGCTGGTCCCCCCATTCCTTGTATGATGCAGTGAGGTGGTCCCAAATTCCCTGTATGATGCAGTGAGGTGGTCCCCCATTCCCTGTATGATGCAGTGAGGTGGTCCCCATTCCCTGTATGATGCAGTGAGGTGGTCCCCCATTCCCTGTATGATGCAGTGAGGTGGTCCCCCATTTCCTGTATGATGCAGTGAGGTGGTCCCCCATTTCCTGTATGATGCAGTGAGGTGGTCCCCCATTCCCTGTATGATGCAGTGAGGTGTTCCCCCATTCCCTGTATGATGCAGTGAGTTGGTCCCCCATTCCCTGTATGATGCAGTGAGGTTGTCCCCCATTCCCTGTATGATGTAGTGAGGTGGTCCCCCATTCCCAGTATGATGCAGTGAGCTGGTCCCCCTATTCCCTGTATGATGCAGTGAGGTGGCCCCCCATTCCCAGTATGATGCAGTGAGGTGGTCCACCATTCCCTGTATGATGCAGTGAGGTGGTCCCCCATTCCCTGTATGATGCAGTGAGGTGGACCCCATTCCCAGTATGATGCAGTGAGGTGGTCCCCATTCCAAGCATGATGCAGTGAGGTGGTCCCCCATTCCCAGGATGATGCAGTGAGGTGGTCCCCCATTCCCAGTATGATGCTGTGAGGTGGTCCCCCCATTCCCAGCATGATGCAGTGAGGTGGTCCCCCATTCCCAGTATGATGCAGTAAGGTGGTCCCCCCATTCCCAGTATGATGCAGTGAGGTGATCCCCCATTCCCAGGATGATGCAGTGAGGTGGTCCCCCCTTTCCCAGGATGATGCAGTGAGGTGGTCCCCCCATTCCCAGTATGATGCAGTGAGGTGGTCCCCCCATTGCCAGGATGATGCAGTGAGGTGGTCCCCCATTCCCAGTATGATGCAGTAAGGTGGTCCCCCATTCCCAGCATGATGCAGTGAGGTGGTCCCCCATTCCCAGTATGATGCAGTAAGGTGGTCCCCATTCCCAGGATGATGCAGTGAGGTGGTCCCCCCTTTCCCTGTATGATGCAGTGAGGTGGTCCCCCCATTCCCAGTATGATGCAGTGAGGTGGTCCCCCATTCCCAGTATGATGCAGTAAGGTGGTCCCCCCATTCCCAGTATGATGCAGTGAGGTGGTCCCCCATTCCCAGGATGATGCAGTGAGGTGGTCCCCCATTCCCAGTATGATGCAGTAAGGTGGTCCCCATTCCCAGTATGATGCAGTGAGGTGGTCCCCCCATTCCCAGTATGATGCAGTGAGCTGGTCCCCCCATTCCCTGTATGATGCAGTGAGGTGGTCCCCCATTCCCTGTATGATGCAGTGAGGTGGTCCCCCATTCCCTGTATGATGCAGTGAGGTGGTCCCCCATTCCCTGTATGATGCAGTAAGGTGGTCCCCATTCCCAGTATGATGCAGTGAGGTGGTCCCCCCATTCCCAGTATGATGCAGTGAGCTGGTCCCCCCATTCCCAGTATGATGCAGTGAGGTGGTCTCCCATTCCCTGTATGATGCAGTGAGGTGGTCCCCCATTCCCTGTATGATGCAGTGAGCTGGTCCCCCCCATTCCCAGTATGATGCAGTGAGGTGGTCCCCCATTCCCAGTATGATGCAGTAAGGTGGTCCCCATTCCCAGTATGATGCAGTGAGGTGGTCCCCCCATTCCCAGTATGATGCAGTGAGCTGGTCCCCCCCATTCCCTGTATGATGCAGTGAGGTGGTCCCCCATTCCCTGTATGATGCAGTGAGGTGGTCCCCCCCATTCCCAGTATGATGCAGTGAGGTGGTCCCCCATTCCCAGTATGATGCAGTGAGCTGGTCCCCCTATTCCCTGTATGATGCAGTGAGGTGGTCCACCATTCCCTGTATGATGCAGTGAGGTGGTCCCCCATTCCCAGTATGATGCAGTGAGGTGGTCCCCCATTCCCTGTATGATGCAGTGAGGTGGACCCCATTCCCAGTATGATGCAGTGAGGTGGACCCCATTCCAAGCATGATGCAGTGAGGTGGTCTCCCCATTCACAGTATGATGCAGTGAGGTTGTCCCCCATTCCCTGTATGATGCAGTGAGGTGGTCCCCCATTCCCTGTATGATGCAGTGAGGTGGTCCCCCATTCCCTGTATGATGCAGTGAGGTGGTCCCCCATTCCCTGTATGATGCAGTGAGGTGGTCCCCCATTCCCTGTATGATGCAGTGAGGTGGTCACCCATTCCCAGTATGATGCAGTGAGGTGGTCCCCGATTCTCAGTATGATGCAGTGAGGTGGTCCCCCATTCCCAGTATAATGCAGTGAGGTGGTCTCCCCATTCCCAGTATAATGCAGTGAGGTGGTCCCCTATTCCCTGTATGATGCAGTGAGGTGGTCCCCATTCCCTGTATGATGCAGTGAGGTGGTCCCCCCCATTCCCTGTATGATGCAGTGAGGTGGTCCCCCCATTCCCAGTATGATGCAGTGAGGTGGTTCCCCATTCCCAGGATGATGCAGTGAGGTGGTCCCCCTATTCCCTGTATGATGCAGTGAGGTGGTCCCCCCATTCCCAGTATGATGCAGTGAGGTGGTTCCCCCATTCCCAGGATGATGCAGTGAGGTGGTCCCCCCATTCCCTGTATGATGCAGTGAGGTGGTCCCCCCATTCCCAGTATGATGCAGTGAGGTGGTCCCCCCATTCCCAGTATGATGCAGTGAGCTGGGCCCCCCATTCCCAGTATGATGCAGTGAGGTGGTCCCCCCATTCCCAGTATGATGCAGTGAGGTGGTCCCCCCATTCCCAGTATGATGCAGTGAGGTGGTCCCCATTCCAAGCATGATGCAGTGAGGTGGTCCCCCATTCCCAGTATGATGCAGTGAGGTGGTCCCCCATTCCCAGTATGATGCAGTGAGGTGGTCCCCCCATTCCCAGTATGATGCAGTGAGGTGTTCCCCCATTCCCAGTATGATGTAGTGAGGTGGTCCCCCCATTCCCAGTATGATGCAGTGAGCTAGTCCCCCCATTCCCTGTATGATGCAGTGAGGTGATCCCCCCATTCCCTGTATGATGCAGTGAGGTGGTCCCCCCATTCCCTGTATGATGCAGTGAGTTGGTCCCCCCATTCCCAGTATGATGTAGTGAGGTGTTCCCCCATTCCCAGGATGATGCAGTGAGCTGGTCCCCCCCATTCCCAGTATGATGCAGTGAGGTGTTCCCCCATTCCCAGTATGATGTAGTGAGGTGGTCCCCCCATTCCCAGTATGATGCAGTGAGCTGGTCCCCCCATTCCCAGTATGATGCAGTGAGGTGTTCCCCCATTCCCAGTATGATGCAGTGAGGTGGTCCCCCCATTCCCAGTATGATGCAGTGAGGTGGTTCCCCCATTCCCAGGATGATGCAGTGAGCTGGTCCCCCCATTCCCTGTATGATGCAGTGAGGTGGTCCCCCCATTCCCAGTATGATGCAGTGAGGTGTTCCCCCATTCCCAGTATGATGTAGTGAGGTGGTCCCCCCATTCCCAGTATGATGCAGTGAGCTGGTCCCCCCATTCCCTGTATGATGCAGTGAGGTGGTCCCCCCATTCCCAGTATGATGCAGTGAGGTGGTTCCCCCATTCCCAGGATGATGCAGTGAGCTGGTCCCCCCATTCCCTGTATGATGCAGTGAGGTGGTCCCCCCATTCCCAGTATGATGCAGTGAAGTGCCCCCCCCCATTCCCAGTATGATGCAGTGAGTTGGTCCCCCATTCCCTGTATGATGCAGTGAGGTGGTCCCCATTCCCAGTATGATGCAGTGAGGTGGTCCCCCCATTCCCAGTATGATGCAGTGAGGTGGTCCCCCCATTCCCTGTATGATGCAGTGAGTTGGTCCCCCATTCCCTGTATGATGCAGTGAGTTGGTCCCCCATTCCCTGTATGATGCAGTGAGGTGGTCCCCCCATTCCCAGTATGATGCAGTGAGGTGGTTCCCCCATTCCATGTATGATGCAGTGAGGTGGTCCCCATCCCCTGTATGATGTAGTGAGCTGGTCCCCCCATTCCCAGTATGATGCAGTGAGGTGGTCTCCCCATTCCCTGTATGATGCAGTGAGCTGGTCCCCCCATTCCCAGTATGATGCAGTGAGCTGGTGCCCCCATTCCCTGTATGATGCAGTGAGGTGGTCCCTCCATTCCCAGTATGATGCAGTGAGGTGGTCCCCCATTCCCAGTATGATGCAGTGAGGTGGTCCCCCATTCCCAGTATGATGTAGTGAGCTGGTCCCCCCATTCCCAGTATGATGCAGTGAGGTGGTCCCCCCATTCCCAGTATGATGCTGTGAGCTGGTCCCCCCATTCCCAGTATGATGCAGTGAGGTGGTCCCCCCATTCCCAGTATGATGCAGTGAGGTGTTCCCCCATTCCCAGTATGATGCAGTGAGGTGTTCCCCCATTCCCTGTATGATGCAGTGAGGTGGTCTCCCCATTCCCAGTATGATGCAGTGAGGTGGTCCCCCCATTCCCAGTATGATGCAGTGAGGTGGTCCCCCCATTCCCAGTATGATGCAGTGAGGTGGTCCCCCATTCCCAGTATGATGCAGTGAGGTGGTCCCCCCATTCCCAGTATGATGCAGTGAGGTGGTCCCCCCATTCCCAGTATGATGCAGTGAGGTGGTCCCCCATTCCCAGCATGATGCAGTGAGGTGGTCCCCCCATTCCCAGTATGATGCAGTGAGGTGGTCCCCCCATTCCCTGTATGATGCAGTGAGGTGGTCCCCCCATTCCCAGCATGATGCAGTGAGGTGGTCCCCCCATTCCCAGTATGATGCAGTGAGGTGGTCCCCCCATTCCCAGTATGATGCAGTGAGGTGTTCCCCCATTCCCAGTATGATGCAGTGAGGTGGTCCCCCATTCCCAGTATGATGCAGTGAGGTGGTCCCCCCATTCCCAGTATGATGCAGTGAGGTGGTCCCCCATTCCCAGTATGATGCAGTGAGGTGGTCCCCCATTCCCAGTATGATGCAGTGAGGTGGTCCCCCATTCCCAGTATGATGCAGTGAGGTGGTCCCCCCATTCCCAGTATGATGCAGTGAGGTGTTCCCCCATTCCCAGTATGATGCAGTGAGGTGTTCCCCCATTCCCAGTATGATGCAGTGAGGTGGTCCCCCCATTCCCAGTATGATGCAGTGAGGTGGTCCCCCCATTCCCAGTATGATGCAGTGAGGTGGTCCCCCATTCCCAGTATGATGCAGTGAGGTGGTCCCCCCATTCCCAGTATGATGCAGTGAGGTGTTCCCCCATTCCCAGTATGATGCAGTGAGGTGGTCCCCCCATTCCCAGTATGATGCAGTGAGGTGGTCCCCCCATTCCCAGTATGATGCAGTGAGGTGGTCCCCCCATTCCCAGTATGATGCAGTGAGGTGGTCCCCCCATTCCCAGTATGATGCAGTGAGGTGGTCCCCCCATTCCCAGTATGATGCAGTGAGCTGGTCCCCCCATTCCCTGTATGATGCAGTGAGGTGTTCCCCCATTCCCAGTATGATGCAGTGAGGTGGTCCCCCCATTCCCAGTATGATGCAGTGAGGTGGTCCCCCCATTCCCAGTATGATGCAGTGAGGTGGTCCCCCCATTCCCAGTATGATGCAGTGAGGTGGTCCCCCCATTCCCAGTATGATGCAGTGAGCTGGTCCCCCCATTCCCTGTATGATGCAGTGAGGTGTTCCCCCATTCCCAGTATGATGCAGTGAGGTGGTCCCCCCATTCCCTGTATGATGCAGTGAGGTGGTCCCCCCATTCCCAGCATGATGCAGTGAGGTGGTCCCCCCATTCCCAGTATGATGCAGTGAGGTGGTCCCCCCATTCCCAGTATGATGCAGTGAGGTGTTCCCCCATTCCCAGTATGATGCAGTGAGGTGGTCCCCCATTCCCAGTATGATGCAGTGAGGTGGTCCCCCCATTCCCAGTATGATGCAGTGAGGTGGTCCCCCATTCCCAGTATGATGCAGTGAGGTGGTCCCCCATTCCCAGTATGATGCAGTGAGGTGTTCCCCCATTCCCAGTATGATGCAGTGAGGTGTTCCCCCATTCCCAGTATGATGCAGTGAGGTGGTCCCCCCATTCCCAGTATGATGCAGTGAGGTGGTCCCCCCATTCCCAGTATGATGCAGTGAGGTGGTCCCCCATTCCCAGTATGATGCAGTGAGGTGGTCCCCCCATTCCCAGTATGATGCAGTGAGGTGTTCCCCCATTCCCAGTATGATGCAGTGAGGTGGTCCCCCCATTCCCAGTATGATGCAGTGAGGTGGTCCCCCCATTCCCAGTATGATGCAGTGAGGTGGTCCCCCCATTCCCAGTATGATGCAGTGAGGTGGTCCCCCCATTCCCAGTATGATGCAGTGAGGTGGTCCCCCCATTCCCAGTATGATGCAGTGAGCTGGTCCCCCCATTCCCTGTATGATGCAGTGAGGTGTTCCCCCATTCCCAGTATGATGCAGTGAGGTGGTCCCCCCATTCCCAGTATGATGCAGTGAGGTGGTCCCCCCATTCCCAGTATGATGCAGTGAGGTGGTCCCCCCATTCCCAGTATGATGCAGTGAGGTGGTCCCCCCATTCCCAGTATGATGCAGTGAGGTGGTCCCCCCATTCCCAGTATGATGCAGTGAGCTGGTCCCCCCATTCCCTGTATGATGCAGTGAGGTGTTCCCCCATTCCCAGTATGATGCAGTGAGGTGGTCCCCCCATTCCCAGTATGATGCAGTGAGGTGGTCCCCCCATTCCCAGTATGATGCAGTAAGAGCCAGTGTTGTAGTGAGGAGGTTAATGTCCCTGTAGCCCCTCTCTGACCCCCTCCTTTGCTGCAGATCCTCCTCCTGCAGAGCGATTAACACGATGAGAAGGGAGTGAGTGAGGCTGGAGGGAGGGGGTGAGTGAGGCTGGAGGGAGGGGGTGAGTGAAGGCGGAGATATTGCTGCTGCTCCCGGTGCTGAGATGAGGAGAGCTGCCCTGCTGTATCCCTGCCCTGAGCTGCACCCACAGGGGGAAACAAGCACTGCACCAGGGGAGCTGCATGGCCACAAGGTGGGCAATCCCAGCCACTCACTGACTGTGTGTGAGAGAGACATGGCTTGTAGTACTGACTGAGTGTGAGAGAGACATGGCTTGTAGTACTGACTGAGTGTGAGTGAGACATGGCTTGTAGTACTGACTGAGTGTGAGTGAGACATGGCTTGTAGTACTGACTGAGTGTGAGTGAGACATGGCTTGTAGTACTGACTGAGTGTGAGTGAGACATGGCTTGTAGTACTGACTGAGTGTGAGTGAGACATGGCTTGTGTGACTGTGTGTGAGTGAGACATGGCTTGTGTGACTGAGTGTGAGTGAGACATGGCTTGTGTGACTGAGTGTGAGAGAGACATGGCTTGTGTGACTGAGTGTGAGAGAGACATGGCTTGTGTGACTGTTCGTGAGTGAGACATGGCTTGTGTGACTGAGTGTGAGAGAGACATGGCTTGTGTGACTGAGTGTGAGAGAGACATGGTTTGTGTGACTGAGTGTGAGAGAGACATGGCTTGTGTGACTGAGTGTGAGTGAGACATGGCTTGTGTGACTGAGTGTGAGAGAGACATGGCTTGTGTGACTGAGTGTGAGAGAGACATGGCTTGTGTGACTGAGTGTGAGGGAGACATGGCTTGTGTGACTGAGTGTGAGTGAGACATGGCTTGTGTGACTGTGAGAGAGACATGGCTTGTGTGACTGAGTGTGAGAGAGACATGGCTTGTGTGACTGTGAGAGAGACATGGCTTGTGTGACTGAGTGTGAGAGAGACATGGCTTGTGTGACTGTTCATGAGTGAGACATGGCTTGTGTGACTGAGTGTGAGAGAGACATGGCTTGTGTGACTGAGTGTGAGGGAGACATGGCTTGTGTGACTGAGTGTGAGTGAGACATGGCTTGTGTGACTGAGTGTGAGCGATAGAAGAAAGGTCCAGGCACTCCAAGGTACAAAAAGGCAAATTTACTGAGTATTTAGTCCCTGGTACTGGGACTGGCCTGGTTGCACCCAGCTACATAACACTTAGGATAGAGTGCAGTTCCACCTCTCTACTACAACTACTTCTGTGTGTGAGAGAGACATGGCTTGTGTGACTGAGGGTAAGTGAGACATGGCTTGTGTGACTCTGTGTGAGTGAGACATATGTGTAGGTGTATATAGTTATATATAGGTGTGTATAGTTATGTGTGTAGGTGTGTATAGTTATATATAGGTGTGTATAGTTATATATAGGTGTGTGTAGTTATATATGGTGTGTATAGTTATATATAGGTTTGTGTAGTTATATGTAGGTGTGTGTAGTTATATATAGGTGTGTGTAGTTATATGTACATGCATATAGTTATATATAGGTGTGTGTAGTTATATATTGTGTGTATAGTTATATATATGTGTGTATAGTTATATATAGGTGTGTGCAGTTATATATAGGTGTGTATAGTTATATGTAGGTTTGTGTAGTTATATGTAGGTGTGTGTAGTTATATATAGGTGTGTGTAGTTATATGTAGGTGTGTGTAGTTATATATAGGTGTGTGTAGTTATATATTTTGTATATATTTCTATGTAGGTGTCTATAGTTATATATAGGTGTGTGTAGTTATATGTAGGTGTGTATAGTTATATATAGGTGTGTGTAGTTATGTATAGGTGTGTGTAGTTATATGTATGTGTGCGTAGTTATATATGGTGTGTATAGTTATATATAGGTTTGTGTAGTTATATATAGGTTTGTGTAGTTATATGTAGGTGTGTGTAGTTATATATAGGTGTGTGTAGTTATATGTACATGCGTATAGTTATATATAGGTGTGCGTAGTTATATATTGTGTGTATAGTTATATGTAGGTGTGTATAGTTATATATAGGTGTGTGTAGTTATATGTAGGTGTGTATAGTTATATATAAGTGTGTGTAGTTATATATAGGTGTGTGTGTAGTTATATATGGTGTGTGTAGTCATATGTAGGTGTGTATAGTTATATGTAGGTTTGTGTAGTTATATGTAGGTGTGTGTAGTTATATATAGATGTGTGTAGTTATATGTAGGTGTGTATAGTTATATATAGGTGTGTGTAGTTATATATTTTGTATATAGTTATATGTGCGTGTCTATAATTATATATAGGTGTGTGTAGTTATATGTAGGTGTGTATAGTTATATATAGGTGTGTATAGTTAGGTGTGTAGGTGTGTATAGTTGTATATGGTGTGTGTAGTTATATATAGATGTGTGTAGTTATATGTAGGTGTGTGTAGTTATATAGTGTGTGTATAGTTATATATAGGTGTGTATAGTTATATATAGGTGTGCGTAGTTATATATGGTGTGTGTAGTTATATGTAGGTGTGTGTAGTTTTATATGCTGTGTATAGTTATATGTTTAGGTGTGTTAGTTATATGTAGTTATATGTAGGTGTGTATAGTTATATATAGGTGTATATAGTTATATATAGGTGTGTATATAGTTATATATAGGTGTGTATATAGTTATATGTAGGTGCGTATAGTTATATATAGGTGTGTATAGTTATGTGTGTAGGTGTATATAGTTATATGTAGGTGTGTGTAGTTATATATAGGTGTGTATAGTTATATGTAGGTGTGTATAGTTATATATAGGTGTGTACAGTTATGTGTGTAGGTGTGTATAGTTATATGTGTAGGTGTGTATAGTTATATATAGGTGTGTGTAGTTATATATGGTGTGTATAGTTATATATAGGTGTGTGTAGTTATATATAGGTTTGTGTAGTTATATGTAGGTGTGTGTAGTTACATATAGGTGTGTATAGTTATATGTAGATGCGTATAGTTATATTTAGGTGTGTGTAGTTATATATTGTGTGTAGTTATATCTAGGTGTGTGTAGTTATATATAGATGTGTGTAGTTATATATAGGTTTGTGTAGTTATATGTAGGTGTGTGTAGTTATATATAGGTGTGTGTAGTTATATGTAGATGCGTATAGTTATATTTAGGTGTGTGTAGTTATATATTGTGTGTAGTTATATCTAGGTGTGTGTAGTTATATATAGGTTTGTGTAGTTATATGTAGGTGTGTGTAGTTATATATAGGTGTGTGTAGTTATATGTAGATGCGTATAGTTATATTAAGGTGTGTGTAGTTATATATTGTGTGTAGTTATATGTAGGTGTGTGTAGTTATATATAGGTTTGTGTAGTTATATGTAGGTGTGTGTAGTTATATATAGGTGTGTGTAGTTATATGTAGATGCGTATAGTTATATTTAGGTGTGTGTAGTTATATATTGTGTGTAGTTATATCTAGGTGTGTGTAGTTATATATAGGTTTGTGTAGTTATATGTAGGTGTGTGTAGTTATATATAGGTGTGTGTAGTTATATGTAGATGCGTATAGTTATATTAAGGTGTGTGTAGTTATATATTGTGTGTAGTTATATGTAGGTGTGTGAGTTATATATGGTGTGTGTAGTTATATATTGTGTGTAGTTATATGTAGGTGTGTGTAGTTATATATAGGTTTGTGTAGTTATATGTAGGTGTGTGTAGTTATATATAGGTGTGTGTAGTTATATGTAGATGCGTATAGTTATATTTAGGTGTGTGTAGTTATATATTGTGTGTAGTTATATCTAGGTGTGTGTAGTTATATGTAGGTGTGTGTAGTTATATATAGGTGTGTGTAGTTATATGTAGATGCGTATAGTTATATTAAGGTGTGTGTAGTTATATATTGTGTGTAGTTATATGTAGGTGTGTGAGTTATATATGGTGTGTATAGTTATGTGTGTAGGTGTGTTTATAGTTATATATTTAGGTATTTATTTATATATAGGTGTTTATATAACTAATAAGGGACTCTCCCTCGCTCTATATATATATATATATATATATGTAGGTGTTTATATAACTAATAAGGCTCTCTCTCTCTCTATATATATATATATAGGTGTTTAATAAGGTACTCTCTCTATATATATATATATAGGTGTTTAATAAGGGACTCTCTCTCTCTATATATATATAGGTGTTTAATAAGGGACTCTCTCTATATATATATATAGGTGTTTAATAAGGTACTCTCTCTCTCTAAATATATATATATATAGGTGTTTAATAAGGGACTCTCTCTCTATATATATATATAGGTGTTTAATAAGGGTCTCTCTCTCTATATATATATAGGTGTTTAATAAGGTACTCTCTCTCTCTCTATATATATATATATAGGTGTTTAATAAGGGACTCTCTCTCTCTCTATATATATATATATATATATATATATATATAGGTGTTTAATTATTATTATTATTTATTATTATTATTGCCATTTATATAGCGCCAACAGATTCCGTAGCGCTTTACAATATTTTGAGAGGGGGGGATGTAACAATAAATAAGACAATTACAAGAAAACTTACAGGAATAATAGGTTGAAGAGGACCCTGCTCAAATGAGCTTACAGTCTATAGGAGGTGGGGTATTAGAAACATTAGGATAGGAAATATCAAGTAGGAGTGAAGCAGAGCTGGAGGAGAGAGCAAAGCACTATCCCATAGGGACAGGTATGTAAGGGAGAGATTACTCTGGGAGGCCATACGCTTTCCTGAAGAGATGGGATTTAAGGCCCTTCTTAAATGATTGAAGACTAGGGGAGAGTCTGATGGCAGTAGGCAAGTTATTCCATAGGAGAGGAGCCGCCCGTGAGAAGTCCTGCAAGCGTGAGTTGGCCGTACGGGTGCGAGCAGCGGTCAGGAGGTGGTCGCGGGCAGAGCGGAGGGTACGAGGAGGGGCATACCTCTGGATCAGTGAAGATATATAAGAGGGGCTGGAATTGTTCAGTGCTTTAAATGTATGGGTTAGCACTTTGAATTGACTCCTATAGGATACAGGGAGCCAATGTAAGGACTGGCAGAGGGGCGAGGTGTGAGAGGACCGACTGGATAGGAAAATCAGTCTAGCTGCAGCATTCATTACAGACTGTAGCGGGGCAGTACGGCTTTTGGGGAGACCAATCAGGAGAGGGTTACAGTAATCCATGCGGGAAATTACTAGAGCATGGACAAGCTCCTTGGTAGCATCTTGCGTAAGAAAGGGGCGGATGCGGGCTATGTTTTTGAGTTGGAACCTACAGGACTTGGCAACAAACTATAAGAACTATAAAAAACTATAAAAAACTATAAAAACTATAACAAACTATAACTATAATAAGGTTCTCTCTCTATATATATATATAGGTGTTTAATAAGGGACTCTCTCTCTCTCTCTCTATATATATATATATATAGGTGTTTAATAAGGGTCTCTCTCTCTCTCTCTCTCTCTATATATATATATATATATATATATATATATAGGTGTTTAATAAGGTACACTCTCTCTCTCTCTCTCTCTATATATATATATATATATATGTAGGTGTTTATATAACTAATAAGGCTCTCTCTCTCTCTCTCTCTCTCTCTCTCTATATATATATATAGGTGTTTAATAAGGTACTCTCTCTATATATATATATATAGGTGTTTAAAAAGGGACTCTCTCTCTCTCTATATATATAGGTGTTTAATAAGGTACTCTCTCTCTCTCTCTATATATATATATATAGGTGTTTAATAAGGGACTCTCTCTCTCTCTATATATATATATATATATATAGGTGTTTAATAAGGTACTCTCTCTCTCTCTATATATATAGGTGTTTAATAAGGGACTCTCTCTCTCTCTATATATATATATATATAGGTGTTTAATAAGGGTCTCTCTCTCTCTCTCTATATATATATATATATATATATATAGGTGTTTAATAAGGTACACTCTCTCTCTCTCTCTCTCTATATATATATATATGTAGGTGTTTATATAACTAATAAGGGACTCTCTCTCTCTCTCTCTCTCTCTATATATATATGTAGGTGTTTATATAACTAATAAGGCTCTCTCTCTCTCTCTCTCTCTATATATATATAGGTGTTTAATAAGGTACTCTCTCTATATATATATATATATAGGTGTTTAATAGGGGACTCTCTCTCTCTCTATATATATATATATAGGTGTTTAATAAGGGACTCTCTCTCTCTATATATATATATAGGTGTTTAATAAGGGTCTCTCTCTCTCTCTCTCTCTCTCTCTCTATATATATGTATATATATATATATATATATATATATATATATATATATAGGTGTTTAATAAGGTACACTCTCTCTCTCTCTATATATATATATATATATATATATATAGAAAATCAAAAAATTACCGGCACTCATGGACTTCTTTCATCCGATTTATTTTAGGTGAGTATAGTCAGGTTGACGTTTCAGCTCCCGATCGGAGCTTTCATCAGGACACCAAAGACATTTTACATGGCATAAAACAAACATATATAGGACATATAAACCATATTGACAAACCTGTGGCCCGACATTTTCTGGAAAAACAACACCCACTCTCTGCCCTACGCTGTGTGGCATTTGATCATGTGCCTGTGGCGGCTAGAGGTGGGGACAGAGGGAGACTTCTCTTACAAAGAGAAACTTATTGGATAATGGAACTTGATACTATTTCTCCTAAAGGTCTCAATGAAAAATGTTCATTTATTTCTTTTCTATAATTGATTTCCTGTTTTTGTTAAATAGTAGTTTCCTCTTGAATATGTATCTATATGTCCTCTTTATTCAAGTGTATGGAAAGAAGGAACATTTCTGAGAGTCACCCTTGGGAGTGAGCTGCAGAAATACCGTAGTTCCTCTTGTAAATAATATAATTTTTTAAATTGAACACATTTTTTAGAGAAAAAGATATTCTGGATAATCTGGAATTTTTTAAACATTAAATGCATTCAATAATGTTGAGGGTTACAACCATAGACACTGACCTAAAACTATCTACATATCCTAACCTAGAAGGTTTGTAATCCACATATTTTGTTATATATTCTTTCTTCTTTCACTTAACTGTCATTTAGGGGCAGACTAATAATGTTGAGGCACATATAACACACCTATACCCATATTGAGGCACACCTATGTCTCATACACTTTTTATCATATCACTGTTTATCAATAAGGGGTTTTTCCCTCTATAAGTAAGTCACAAGTGTAAATATCGCCCATACATTAAAAACACTATATTACACTAATACCCTAATGGTTATGCATATGGATTTGCATTTACATTTAACAGAATAGACACATGTCTTCACCTGCATATACATGTTTTTTCTTGTGTGTATACACAAGCTTCCACTTTATTGTTCACTTATTTATGTTATTATTTTTTGATCATTAGTAATTAGTTTGTAACACAATTGTCTTTTTTTATATAACTAGTAAAGATGTACAAGTGATTGGATTTAGATATTAATATTAATATATATATTTTGATAGTGTCTTAATTCATTAGGATTTTCGGCAAGCACCACGATCGGAACGGTAGAACCCGATGTCACCGAGGGGCTGGCTCTGTATCAGAAGGGAGAGTTCTCCTGACGGTGGCTGGAAACATAGTAGCAACCTTAGCTGATTGCATCAGCGGTTGCTAAGATACTGTGACGCTACCAGGACAGAGACCCGGCCTCCCGATCACGTGACGCGGAAGTTCATACCGGCGGTAGACATGCGCAATAGTGCTGAGTGCACGCCGAACATCAGAATGAATGGAACACAGCTGATAAGGTCAATGTTTATTGGTTAATATGGTTTATATGTCCTATATATGTTTGTTTTATGCCATGTAAAATGTATTTGGTGTCCTGATGAAAGCTCCGATCGGGAGCTGAAACGTCGACCTGACTATACTCACCTAAAATAAATCGGATGAAAGAAGTCCATGAGTGCCGGTAATTTTTTGATTTTCTATGAATTTGGAACTTGGCACCTGGCATTATTATTTAGAGTTGGAGTGCAAGAGTTTTCTCAATTTGTATATATATATATATATATATATAGGTGTTTAATAAGGGTCTCTCTCTCTCTCTATATATATATATATATATATAGGTGTTTAATAAGGGTCTCTCTCTCTATATATATATATATATATATATAGGTGTTTAATAAGGGTCTCTCTCTCTCTATATATATATATATAGGTGTTTAATAAGGGACTCTCTCTATCTATATATATACAGGGAGTGCAGAATTATTAGGCAAATGAGTATTTTGACCACATCATCCTCTTTATGCATGTTGTCTTACTCCAAGCTGTATAGGCTCGAAAGCCTACTACCAATTAAGCATATTAGGTGATGTGCATCTCTGTAATGAGAAGGGGTGTGGTCTAATGACATCAACACCCTATATCAGGTGTGCATAATTATTAGGCAACTTCCTTTCCTTTGGCAAAATGGGTCAAAAGAAGGACTTGACAGGCTCAGAAAAGTCAAAAATAGTGAGATATCTTGCAGAGGGATGCAGCACTCTTAAAATTGCAAAGCTTCTGAAGTGTGATCATCGAACAATCAAGCGTTTCATTCAAAATAGTCAACAGGGTCGCAAGAAGCGTGTGGAAAAACCAAGGCGCAAAATAACTGCCCATGAACTGAGAAAAGTCAAGCGTGCAGCTGCCAAGATGCCACTTGCCACCAGTTTGGCCATATTTCAGAGCTGCAACATCACTGGAGTGCCCAAAAGCACAAGGTGTGCAATACTTAGAGACATGGCCAAGGTAAGAAAGGCTGAAAGACGACCACCACTGAACAAGACACACAAGCTGAAACGTCAAGACTGGGCCAAGAAATATCTCAAGACTGATTTTTCTAAGGTTTTATGGACTGATGAAATGAGAGTGAGTCTTGATGGGCCAGATGGATGGGCCCGTGGCTGGATTGGTAAAGGGCAGAGAGCTCCAGTCCGACTCAGACGCCAGCAAGGTGGAGGTGGAGTACTGGTTTGGGCTGGTATCATCAAAGATGAGCTTGTGGGGCCTTTTCGGGTTGAGGATGGAGTCAAGCTCAACTCCCAGTCCTACTGCCAGTTTCTGGAAGACACCTTCTTCAAGCAGTGGTACAGGAAGAAGTCTGCATCCTTCAAGAAAAACATGATTTTCATGCAGGACAATGCTCCATCACACGCGTCCAAGTACTCCACAGCGTGGCTGGCAAGAAAGGGTATAAAAGAAGAAAATCTAATGACATGGCCTCCTTGTTCACCTGATCTGAACCCCATTGAGAACCTGTGGTCCATCATCAAATGTGAGATTTACAAGGAGGGAAAACAGTACACCTCTCTGAACAGTGTCTGGGAGGCTGTGGTTGCTGCTGCACGCAATGTTGATGGTGAACAGATCAAAACACTGACAGAATCCATGAATGGCAGGCTTTTGAGTGCCCTTGCAAAGAAAGGTGGCTATATTGGTCACTGATTTGTTTTTGTTATGTTTTTGAATGTCAGAAATGTATATTTGTGAATGTTGAGATGTTATATTGGTTTCACTGGTAAAAATAAATAATTGAAATGGGTATATATTTGTTTTTTGCTAAGTTGCCTAATAATTATGCACAGTAATAGTCACCTGCACACACAGATATCCCCCTAAAATAGCTCAAACTAAAAACAAACTAAAAACTACTTCCAAAAATATTCAGCTTTGATATTAATGAGTTTTTTGGGTTCATTGAGAACATGGTTGTTGTTCAATAATAAAACAATTCTGCACTCCCTGTATATAGGTGTTTAATAAGGGACTCTCTCTCTATCTCTCTCTCTCTCTCTCTCTCTCTCTCTCTCTCTATATATATATATATATATATATATATATATATAGGTGTTTAATAAGGGACTCTCTCTCTATCTCTCTCTCTCTCTCTCTCTCTCTCTCTCTATATATATATATATATATATATATATATAGGTGTTTAATAGGGGACTCTCTCTCTCTCTCTCTATATATATATATATATATATATATATATATATAGGTGTTTAATAAGGGACCCTCTCTATATATATATATATATAGGTGTTTAATAAGGGTCTCTCTCTATATATATATATATATAGGTGTTTAATAAGGGTCTCTCTCTCTATCTATCTATATATATATAGGTGTTTAATAAGGGTCTCTCTCTCTCTCTCTATATATATATATATATATAGGTGTTTAATAAGGGTCTCTCTCTCTATCTATCTATATATATATAGGTGTTTAATAAGGGTCTCTCTCTCTCTCTCTATATATATATATATATATAGGTGTTTAATAAGGTACTCTCTCTCTCTCTATATATATATATATATATATAGGTGTTTAATAAGGGACCCTCTCTCTCTCTATATATATATATATATATAGGTGTTTAATAAGGGACCCTCTCTCTCTCTCTATATATATATATATATAGGTGTTTAATAAGGGACTCTCTCTCTCTCTATATATATATATATAGGTGTTTAATAAGGGACTATCTCTCTCTCTCTCTCTATATATATATATATAGGTGTTTAATAAGGGACTCTCTCTCTCTCTCTATATATATATATAGGTGTTTAATAAGGGACTCTCTCTCTATATATATATATATATAGGTGTTTAATAAGGGACTCTCTCTCTCTCTCTCTCTCTCTATATATATATATAGGTGTTTAATAAGGGACTCTCTCTCTCTCTATATATATATATATAGGTGTTTAATAAGGGACTCTCTCTCTCTCTCTCTCTCTATATATATATAGGTGTTTAATAAGGGACTCTCTCTCTCTCTATATATATATAGGTGTTTAATAAGGGACCCTCTCTCTCTCTCTCTCTCTCTCTCTCTCTCTCTCTATATATATATATATATATATATATATATAGGTGTTTAATAAGGGTCTCTCTCTCTCTCTATATATATATATATATATATGTGTGTGTTTAATAAGGGTCTCTCTCTCTATATATATATATAGGTGTTTAATAAGGGACTCTCTCTCTCTATATATAGGTGTTTAATAAGGTACTCTCTCTCTATATATATATATAGGTGTTTAATAAGGGACCCTCTCTCTCTCTATATATATATATATAGGTGTTTAATAAGGGACCCTCTCTCTCTCTATATATATATATATAGGTGTTTAATAAGGGACCCTCTCTCTCTATATATATATATATATAGGTGTTTAATAAGGGACTCTCTCTCTATATATATATTTATATATATAGGTGTTTAATAAGGGACTCTCTCTCTCTCTCTATATATATAGGTGTTTAATAAGGGACTCTCTCTCTCTCTCTCTATATATATATATAGGTGTTTAATAAGGGACTCTCTCTCTCTCTATATATATATAGGTGTTTAATAAGGGACTCTCTCTCTCTCTATATATATATATATAGGTGTTTAATAAGGGACTCTCTCTCTCTCTCTCTCTCTCTCTCTCTCTCTATATATATATATATATATATATATATATATATAGGTGTTTAATAAGGAACTCTCTCTCTATATATATATATATAGGTGTTTAATAAGGGATTCTCTCTCTCTCTCTCTATATATATATATATATATATATAGGTGTTTAATAAGGGACTCTCTCTCTATATATATATATATGTGTTTAATAAGGGACTCTCTCTCTCTCTCTCTATATATATATATATATAGGTGTTTAATAAGGGACTCTCTCTCTCTCTCTCTCTCTATATATATATATATATATATATATATATAGGTGTTTAATAAGGGACTCTCTCTCTCTCTCTATATATATATATATATATGTGGCGAAACCAACCTCGCCACTGGGCCCTGGAGAAGCCTGTTTGCTAGCCTCCTACCTACTGACTATGGCCCCTGGGTTATTTGGGGCATATTGTACTGTATATTGCTGCTACTGGCCCTTTTAACAGCATCTATGGACACATTGGGACTTTTGGGACTACTGTCCCTTTAAGACTGTGAAGCATATTCGAGTGTACTGCCTGTAATATTATATATGTATTTATAGATGTGTTAAGTGTATCCTGGGTGATTTGTATGCAACATTCATCTGATTGTTCGGTAGAATCACTCCATTCAGTATATTGAGTGAAACTACCGAACAACCAGACCACCCAGGAATGAGTGTGCCTCCAATTACAGTTTGTAACAATGTTGCAAACAGGTAATTGGCAATCAGTGCAGTGTGGTCTTTGTCCTCTGGGTGGCCGCCATTCGGGAAACAAACACGTGGCGGCGGCCATCTTAAACTACCGAACAGCGGTGTTTTGCCGTCGAGTGTCTGGAACTAAAATCGGACACTTGACTAGGCAAACACCGCTGAGCCCTCCATACTTCCAGAAATTCGTATGGAAACTACCGAATGACCCGCCGTTCGGTAGAAAGAGCCCCATAAACAAGGGAATTCATTCAAACCCTCTCCAGGCTCTATAACACAGGCAATTCGCCTGTTTTCATTCCCTTGTTTGTGACCGACCGCAGGGCCAAAATGCATGGAACTGTTTTCGGATACTTTACCCATGCGGTCGGTCAAATCTTTGGAACCCCATATCTCACGAACCATTCATCCGAATTACTTGAATTTTGGATATGTTGTCCCCCTGAATAAGGGCTATCCAGCGATGCTGGATTTAAAGGTGTACCCCCGGGTTTTGGGGTACATCCAGAACTTGGCTGAAAAAGTGTACCGGATAATTGAGTTTAATGTTATCTGAGGGGAGGGGATGTGTGGGCTGAACCATGTATGTGATTGGTTATTTTATGCCTCCCCCTGGGTGTGGCCTGTATGTGGATTAGTGTAATAAAAGCCAGGCTGGATGAGCCAGTCCAGAGTTCTTGTTTTAACCTCAAAGTGATGTGTCGTCTCATTATTGGGGGAAGGATT